>NC_056743.1:1237804847-1237887347 GCF_019279795.1 Protopterus annectens
GGTAGTTCATAGGTACAGAGTTTTTACCAAACGGGATGACAATGCACTTTTTGACATTGAGCTTGAGGCCATGCCTTTGACACCGGGCATCTGTCTCAGTGAAGCCCTTCTGTAGGATGTCAACATCATTTGGGGTTCGACTATGGCTCCTGGTTTGCAGTCATCTGTGAACTTTGTTACCCAGAGGCCTTCTATGTTAGCCTGTACTTCAGAGAAGTAGATATCAAACAGGAGAGGTCCCAGGACTGAACCCTGTGGTACTACATTTGTCACTGGTTTGAAGTCAGATTTGGAGTCTGCAACATTTACAGTGTGGGTTCTGTCAGTGAGCCAGTTGGCAACCCATCTTGTGACATAGGGATTTATACCTAGTTTAGTGAGTTTAGCTATAATTCCAGAATGGGGGAGGGTGTTGAAAGACTTGGCGAGGTCAAGATAGGCTGTGTGAACCACCTTACCCTCATCTACAGCTTTGGTGACTGCCTCAAAGAAGTCGATCAGGTTCAGAAGGCATGATCTTCCTTTCACAAACCTGAACTGGGTGGGGTCCAGAGTTTGAAAGTTACCAATGTCTTTGTTCATGAGTTCCATGATGATATGTTCCATGGCCTTGCAGACAGGCTCGTCAGGCTAATAGGGTGATAGTTCCCCAGGATCAGTGGTGGCTCCCCCTATGTGGAGTGGGATAATTGTTGCTGTGCGCCATTCAGTGGGCACAAAGCCTGACATGAGACTATGATTGAGCATGGTGCTTAGGTGGGGAGCCAGTAAGTTCTGAAGTTTGTGTAAAACACAGCCTGGGATGTTGTCTGGTCCCATGGATGCTGTGTTTTTGGTTTTAGAGAGTGCAGCTTTTACCTGCATAGATGTGATTGCAGGGACTCTGCATTCTTCCTGTATAGATATGGGCCCTTTAGGGGGTGGGGGTGGGGGGTAAATTTATGTTTGCATTTCCTTACTACACACTGCTACTGGCTTGACAATCTCTAACCAGATTTGACCTGGTTATCAGTTCCAGTGCTATCACGGGAGATGCTTTTTCTTTAATCCAATTCAATCTATGTGCCTTTACAGTGCATTTATTGCTAAACTGCTAATGCTGTTCATTATGCTAGACTTTTGTTTAACTGAGCATTTTTTTCTAATGAGAAAATGGAATTGCTAACATTCTGGGTATTTTGCTTGCTCCAGGCTTAATTTACAGTTCACAGTTTCAGAGGTTCATAAGAGATTACTAGACTAATGGAACCAAGAGACCTTACAGGCCTAGTCATATTTAAACTGAGTTTCCCAATTTTTAATAGCTAGGTGAACAAAGTTTACAGACGTATTAGCCTATACTATGCTATCTAATACCAACTGCTTCTGTCTATGAAGCACATAGGTGACACCCCCCAGGAGTACATTTTTGATTACCCATCCATTGATCTAGGTTGTGCTTGAAGAAGGCCAGGGAAGGGCTTTGCTTCATGTGAATGGGAAGCTTGTTCCAGAGAAGGGGTAGTTTTTAAGAGATGTATCTATCTCTCCAACAGGATTTATTTATGTCACAGGCTAGGTTAAGATTCCTGCAATAAGTGACCCTCATGCAGCTTGATTTATGAATGTGTAATATTTCCATCAGGGCTAGATTGGAGACTGCCCTGTAGGCCAGACACAGATGGCCCCTTAGTAGTGTGTATGAGACAGAATACAGTGATTGGGCTTTCAATCTTCCATATAGGACTGTTTTTTAATACCCTGTGTCTTTCTGGTGAGAAACTTCTGGGGTCACTCCAGCTGTTGCAGATGTCTGGTGAGGTACATGCAAAAGGGTGCATTGTACTCAATTACTGGTCCAATGAGGGCTGAGTACAATGGAATCATAATGTCCTTTGATCCAAATGCCATGACTTTACTTATGAGTTGTGCCACATGGAAGGAATTTCTCACCACTATGGACACATGGTGGTCAAAGTTTAGATTACTATCAACCTGAGAACCCAGATCATGTACCACTGGGTCTGCTCTTAGGGGATTGCTGTCTACATTTAATTAGCAGGTGTATTTGCTTTCCCAAAGGGAATAATTATGCATTTAGTTTCAATCCATGACTCTGGCACCAATTATTTGTCTACGTTAATCCTTTCTGCAGTGTATCAGTATCATTTGGGGATTCAGTGATTGCCATACAACAACACTCCTCACATAATATATACATGAATATATAGTTAATAAATAGCACAATTCCTTACTAAGTAAACATAACTTTAATCTGCTATAACAGCATATCAGTTTCAGCTTAGTCAAGTACTGATGAAGGTTTATTAAGCCGAAACCGGTATGCTGTTAGGCAGAATAAAGTTATGTTTACTTAGTAAGGAACTGTGCTATTTATTAACTATCTATTCACCATAGTGTGAGGAGAGCTGGCTGCTATGTTGATGTGCTTTTTGTTATGCACCTGGCTTTACTTGCATGAATTGTTGGAGGTTTACTGGATTCAGTGACTGCCCCCATTTTGCAGTCATCCATGAACTTGGTCAGCCAAAGGCCGTTTACATTTGCCTTGACTTCTGAGAAATAAGTACTTAACAGTAGAGGCCTAGTACTGAACTCTGTGGTACGCCACTGGTGACTGTCTTCTTGCTAGAGGTGAATTTACCCACTTTGACAGTATGTGTCCTGTCTGTGAGCCATTTGGCTACCTACCTGGTGACATAGGGGTTTATTCCTAGTTGAAAGAGTTTTTCTATAATACCTGAGTGTGGAATTGTGTCAAATGCCTTGGCCAGGTCATGGTAAGTGGTATGCATAGCCTTTTCCTCATCCACGGTCTTGTTGATCTTCTTAAAGAAGTCAGCCAGATTTAACAGACATGTTGTAGCCTTAACAAACCAAAATTGGGTTGGGTCCAGAGTCTGGAGATTACCTTTGTCCTTGTTGATAAGGTCCATGATGTTTCTTTCCATGGCCTTACAGATGAGGCTAATCAGGCTTATGGGTCTATAATTCCCTGATTTGGTTGATAGTCCCCCCTACTGCAGAAGGATGACTGTTGCTGTCCTCCATTATACAGGAACATACATTGTCTGGAGGCTGTGGTTAAATAGGGATCCAAGTGGGTCTGCTAGGTCATGTTTTAAGTTATTTAAAAGGCAACATGGGATGTTATCAGGGCCCATCGATGCCGTGTGTTTAGCCTTAGGGAGTGCAGCTATGACCTGCTGTCTTGAAATAATAGACTGGGGAATGATGGCAGTATACTTTGGGGGATGACTGGAAGGGACAGGGGTGTAAAGTTTGATCCAAATCAGTCAGCTAGCAGGTTGGCTATTTCTTCCAGTTGAGTATGGGTGGTGCCATCCACAACCAGCTTTCCCTTTAAGATTTTGAACACAGTTAAAAACTGCTTTGTGATTTTCCTTGGCCAGGGAGGCTACTTTTGTTTCATAATTTGCTTTTGAGGACTTGACCAGATCTCTGATTTGTTTGTTTAGAATAGTGAGGGATTTCTTCTACTGAGCCTGTTCCCATTTATTTTTGGACATTAGCTTCTTTCTTTCTTTTGTTGTACAGCCTGTTTAAACCAGGGGTCCACCAGGTTAGTTTTTTTTTCTGACAAGATTCTGCTGATTCTATACAACTGCTTAAGTGGCTATAAAGGACATTGATATACACCTCTGTATAGGATTCTGTAGTTTCTGGGTTCGAGGGAGCCTTGAAAATTCTTATGCCATCGCTTAGTAAGAGATAATTTGTCTTGGAGACATTCTTTAGCACTTTTTAGCCTGATGAGGTATCTTGCGTTATATTTCTTTCAAAGGAGATCATTTTGTGGTCCAGTCTTACCAAAAATGAAATTATATGGTGGTGGTGGGGGGTGTCTGTGAAGTGTCTTCCCCATGTTAGTTGTTAGTATTATGTCCAGGATATTCGAGTGGATGTTCTGACCAACTGTTCCAGAGCATTTGCATTGACAAAGTCCAAGAACCCCTGAGCCTGCATGTTAGTGGTCATATATGTTCCCCAGTCAATGGTAGGATACTTAAAATCACCCATGAGTAATGTATTGGGCTACATGGTGAGTGACTCCAGTAAGACCAGGTACGTAGTTTGGTTTTTGTGATTCATGATGGGAGGACCTATAGCTAGTGATGATGTGGTTGGGGATTTTGCCTATGGTTAGCTGGACATGGAGTAGCTAGAGAGAGTCATACTGTTTGACCAGACTTGAGGTGTACTTATCCATTATGAAGATGGAAACACCTCCTCCTTTGGTTCTTTCTTGATCAGTTGGTGGTCTGAATGTATGGAAGACATAGCCTTGCATGGCTGGGTTGCTTTCCATGGCTTTGAACCATGTCTCAATGACAGCACAGATTATATCATTTTCCATGGTAGAGTACTTCTAGGGAGTGCAGTTTCTTGTTTAGACTCCTAGCATTGAGCAGATGTACCTTCAGCTTATCAAGAGAAGATTTTATTACATTGGGTGGTTGGTTACTTTGACACTGCCTAAAAAGGCACTATAGGGGTGGCTAAAGCCTTTGCCAGTATCTGAAAGCCTAGAGGAGACAGATGTAGATGATCTCTGGCAAAACAGTGTGGCCTGTTAATGATATACTTCCAGGATGACAAATATTGGATTGTGGTTAAATATTGGATTCCCCTGGACTGACAACAAAAGTTAAGCCAATTGTTAAAGTCAACCACTTTTTGTTTGTATTGTGGCATCTTCCTTGGTGAAGGTAGAATGCTGCTCAAGGCTAGGCTCAAACCTGCTTGTGACACATAATCTGAGTCATAGGAGGTAGATCTCAGGTCATTCACACCCACATGAACTATGACAGAGTCATACTGGTACTTGTAACTGAGTGACTTGAGTGCTTATGTGATTTGATGTGTTCTGGCACCTGACAGGCAGCTAACCATAAGCATCGCCTTACGTGAGGGGGACATCTGTGTGTCTCACTATGGAGTCTCCTATAACCAGTATGTTAGGTTTGGTGCTGTTTCACATTATGGGCTTGTTTGTTAAGACAGTGGTGTGTGTGTGTATTATTATGTGTTGTGGTTGCTGTTCACTTTGTTGTGTGTAAATGTGGTTTCTGAAGGCAGCACTTGGGAGGCCTCTGAGTTCTTGGTAAGTAACTAGTGAGTACTTCCGTATATGTGAGTTTAGGTGTCAGAAGCTTATTTAGTGTTAAAAATGCTGTGTGTGTGCTGGCAGCCTGTTTGGCATTCAATTTGTCTAAATGTGAGTGTCTTGCCTCCATTTTCATAGTATAACTATATCTCTCACATATAGCATTTCTTTGTTTCAGGATTGTTTGTCAGTATACATAAGGCAATTGTTACATTGCCTCAGGATGCCCATGGCCATCAGGCTGGCTACAAAGATGGTAGTCAACTGTCCATCTATGATATCAGGTTCTCACTGTGGGTTTTATCAGGGAAATGAACGGGTTAATTAGACTGGACTGTGCTGGTAGCACAGAGACTATGCATGGGTACTATACTAGTGTAGTCTAAGGTTAACCAACAGAGCAATGCTGCTCAGCATGCAACTTAGTTGCTCCTAAAGCAGTAGGGGGCTGGGTTTCAGTCATAGTTATTGCATGGGAATTTTGTCTTCAAGGCGTTTGCTTCTATACAAGGCACTGCTAACCACCATTGCATGGAGAACAGCTTCATCCAAACACAAGGCTTATATACAGGCAAAAAGGAACAGGTTTTACGCTAACTACCAATCAAGAAAGCATATAATAAGCCTTCCTGTAGAAATTTCCAACTCAGATAAGTTCAGATCAGCACACTTCTGCCACAAGAGTGCAGGAAAAAACCTTTTGAATGTAAAATGGCTGATTTGAAGCCCAAATTTAAAAGACCACACGATCTAGATACAACAGCTCTGACTATCAGATACAATGTAATAAGTACATAAAGCAGCAGTAGAACAGTACATTTTTCTAAAGTGCAGCAAATATCACAGGAAACTAATACAATACAATCACAATTATCAATAGAAGTGTAAAATAATACTTATTCATCTCTTTTTAGCAGAAGATTACCTTAGCTGTAAGCAGATTCACTGGAACTTTCTGGCTTAGTTGTCAAGTGACTAGCAGCTGTTTTTTTCTGACAGGCTGTGACTTTTAACTGTAGGGAAACCACCATAAAAAATTTCTCCAAAGTCAACTTCACACTTCTTAAGACAGAAGTGGTAAACTTCACGAAACCCATGCAGATGGACAATAGAGGTACTACTGCTGAATCCTACACAAATGCACTTTATAAGCGCTTACACGAGTGCATGGATCGTACTATCCCTAACAGAACCAAGATGCTATCCCCCCAAAAAAAAAGCCAATCTGGTGGTCCCCTGCCATAAACAAACTCCACAACAGAAGAAAGAAACTGCTGCAAAAAAGAGTAAAATCCCATGATTGGAAGAACCCACTGGTCAGTCTCACCAAGAAGCTGAGATCCCTCATAAAATCGTCCAAAACTAGTTATGAAAACAAAATCGCCACTATTTCTAAAGACCACCACAAAGCATTCTATAGCTATGTCAAGAATCTCAATGGCAACACTCATATCTGCTCTGAATTACAGCACAATGGCACTAAATATACAGAACCAACTGATATTGCCACCATCCTGGCAGATGGGTTCAGTGCTAACTTTACCCCCCTCTCACCCCTAAAGGGCCCATCTCTATACTGGAAGAATGCAAAGTTCCTGTAATCACAGCTGCATAGGTAAAAAACACACTCTCCAAAGCCAAGTACACAGCATCCATGGGACCTGACAACATCCCAGGCTGCATTCTACACGAACTACAGAACGAACTGGCACCCCACCTAAGTACCGTGTTCAGTCATAGCCTCACCTTGGGCTTTGTGCCCACTGAATGGTGCACAGCGATGGTCATCCCACTCCACAAAGGGGGATACACTATGGACCCCGGGAACTACCACCCCCTTAGCCTGATGAGCCTGGTCTGCAAAGCCATAGAATGTATCATCAGGGAACTTATAAACAAAGACATTGGTAATCTCCAAACTCTGGATCCCACCCAGTTCGGGCTTGTAAAAGGAAGATCATGTCTCCTAAACCTGATAGACTTCTTTGAAGCAGTCACCGAAGCCGTAGATGAGGGTAAGGTGGTTCACACAGCCTATCTAGATCTCGCCAAGGCTTTTGACACCATCCCCCACTCTGAAATTATAAACACTCACTAAACTATGTCACAAGATGGGTTGCCAACTGGCTTACTGACAGAACCCACACTGTGAAAGTAGCAGACTCCAAATCCGACTTCAGACCAGTGACAAGTGGAATACCACAGGATTCATTCCTGGGTCCTCTCCTGTTTGGTATCTACTTCTCTGAAGTACAGTGTTACACAGAAGGTCTTTGGCTAATGAAGTTCGCAGATGACTGCAAACAAGGAGACATAATCGAAACTCCTAACGATGTGGACATCCTACAAAAGGGCCTCACTGAGACAGATGCCTGGTGTCAAAGCCATGGCCTCAAGCTCAATGCCAAAAAGTGCATTGTCATCCCTTTTGGTAAAAACTCTGTACCCATGAACTATCACATAGGCGGTACTCTACTTAACACCAAATGTGTGATAAGAGACTTTGGGACACAGGTGGACAGTAGTCTCTCCTTTGATAATCACATTGCCACAGTAGTCAGGAAATCCTTCTATGTGGCACACCTTATCACACAAGGTTTCTCATCCAGGAAAAACGAGGTAATTGTTCCCCTCTAGTCATGACTCATTAGACCCATTATAGAGTACAATGCCCCTTTTGGTATGTACCTCATAAGACATCTACAACAACAGGAAAGGCCGGAGAAATACCTCACAAAGTGGATTACTGGCCTCAAACAGATGCCCTATGCAGACCGTCTCAAAAATATCCAGCTTTACTCAGTCGCATATCACCTACTCAGAGGCGATCTCTGCCTAACATACAAAGCTATGTCAAACCCAGAGCTGTTGGACATGCTCCACTTAAAGAAATCCCAATCCCTCTGAGCAACCTTGTCACCACAATAAACAGAACATGCTGGAGGGGTAGATTCCTGTCCCAGAGACTTCCCATACTCTGGAACAATCTACCTATCTATATCAAACAAAGCTCCTCATTAGCACTCTTCAAGAAAAAACTTGATGATTGGATGGGAAATAGGAAATTCATCTCGGGGATCACTTCTGTGGCTCTGCTTGACAGGGGCATAGGAAAATAATTTTCTTCGGTGGCAAAAGCCAGGGTACCTTTTTGGCTAGGCTTATATAGGCCCTAGGGCAAATAGCCTAGTACCTATCTATGAATCTATGAATCTATGAACTTTTAAACTGTGCTGCACAGCAGAAGCTGTTGCTTTGTTTGGATTTTTTTTTGTGTTGCATTTCCTTGCTACACACTGCTACTAAGTTGTCCTTGTAATCAATCCCAAAGATATCATGCGTTATTTTTTATTTGGTCTAATTACGTTTTTGTGCTCTTAAAGTACATTTGCTCCTAATCTGTTAATTCTCTTTACTGTGCCATAACCTTTTTGGGTGGGACACATCTGGATATTTTTTTCAATAAGAGTAAGAAATTGTTAGTTTTCTGTGTCTTCTGTTCATTCTAGGCTTAATTTACAGTTTTTGTCTGATTACATGTAACTTTTAAGTTTGACTTTTAAATTGTACTGCATAGCAGGACTTGCTGCTTTATTTGATTAGTCTGCATTTCCTTACTGTACACCTCAACTGGTGGACCTGTTCTTACTGGATTTGACCTTGCAGCACTACACATTAAGCAAAACAAATGGCACACTTCGTGGTGGAAGACAAAGAAGGTACACACTCTTCTTCTTTCGGCTTTTTCCTGGTTAGTGGTCGCCACAGCGGATCACCTGTCCACTCATGATTGGCAGTGGAGTTTTACGGTGTTGAGTTGCCAGCCCGGTGCCCAACCTTTCACAGAAGGCACACACATGCACCAAGGACCAATTTAGAGTGTCCAGTCCACCTACAGCATGTCTTTGGGATGTGGGAGGAAACCGGCGCACCCGGAGGAAACCCATGCGACCACAGGGAGGACATGCAGACTCTGTACAGGAGGCACCCCAGCCAAGGATCAAACCGGAGAACCACTTACTGTGAGGTGGCAATGCTAACCGCTGCACCACTGTGGCCACCCTTAAAGAAGGTACAGACTCTGAAAGTCCAAATACTTGTCTAACTCTAATAACTGAAAAAACAAAATAAAACGGTCAAGTGGTTTCCTCCCTCAAACAATAGAACTTCATCAGAACTGTTAGATAATTAATCACACCCCATTTAAATAGTCTCCAGAAAATCATGTACCATTAGATAATTAATCACACCCCATTTAAATAGTAAGTTAGTGACAGAATGCTACAGAAATTGATAGTAAAAAATATGTACGTTGCTAGAAATAAAAAGTTTTTAAGTTACTGAAAGAAGTCATACAATCACTATAGAAAATGATAGAGAAGCACCCTTAGAGCATTGTATGGAACATTATCAAAATATTCCTGCCACTAAATAAATGAAGGATGCATATTTAGAGACATGGAGAGAGAGATCCATATCTATAAACTCATTGAGAAAGAGAACCTGAACAGAGTCCTAAGTTTTCCTGTATAAGATCAAAACAATGGAACAATTACAAGTGATATGGTCAGCAGTGGGTACTTAGACAAACAGTTAAGGAATTACCAAAAACACAAATGTACAAGAAAATCACTGGCATTCAGTGTTTTTTACAGACAAAGAAACAAGAAAAGTAGAAGGACCTGTACCTGTATTCCTAGATAAAGAGGCTATAGCCTCTACATCACATTAGAATACTGATTAAAATGCTCCTAACTTGGCAGATTTGCAGATAAGAAACGAAAATTTTAAAAAAGTACAATGGGAGGATGATATGTTAACTAAGACCAGAGGTATCATAGACAGAGAAAAAGGATAAATAAATGAGCTACTTGTTGCTGTCCCACACCCATATTATGAGATGAACATTGATTTGCTTTATTGAGTAAATAAAGACAGAGAAGAAGCACTATACCAAATGCTACTTTCAAAATCTTTTTGAAAACTTGTGGTGAAACTTGTACATAGTCACATTTTGGGATGACACTTCACAAAACTTTGAAGGAATTACCAGAGAAATAATTACCAAACCCGGTTATAATATCAGAATGAAGAGAATAATGGTGCAGCAGTGATAAATCGGGCCTGCAAGGTTTGTTAGATCCATAAAAATGCCTCCATGGAGTTTAGCCTCATCCGTAACACTATATATGGCATTTCTCAGACTAACAAGTGCAGTGAGTCTGCCTCGCTCATCCTGAAGAAAGTACATTTGCTTTTTTTTTTCCCTGGACCTAAGATGAAGCAATCAAATCTTGAATTTTTGGTGGAAGGACGTAAGTGAGGCTTTAACTGTGATTGTTGCCAAGTCACCATGGCTTGAGTAGATAAGATTTTGAAAGAGCTGAACACATCCCATAGAGGAGAAATAAATTTAAAACATGAGAATATGGGAAGGAAGCTTGTGTGTTTTAAGGTATCATGGATGAAATCCATTAGTGCCAGGTAATGTGCTAGGGTGGAGTTTTATTGCCCTGCAAGGTTGTGCCTTCCAAGACTAATAAGTAAACTGTGATACCCTCGGTGGCTGTGCCTATCTGCCTAGTATATGATAACTGTGACAGCTTTATGACTATGCATGGCTGCATCTTCCCTGCCTACCAAATGGTAAAGCATTATGACTAATATGCTGTGTGGCTGTGCCTGCTTTACCTAATCAGTGGTAACTTTGACAGCTCTAATATGCTGCGTGGCTGTCCCTGCTTTACCTAATAAGTGGTAACTGTGACAGCTCTAATATGCTGCATGGCTGTGCCTGCTTTGCTTAATAAGTGGTAACTGTGACAGCTTTACTTATGTTATGCTGTTGTGCCTACTCCACCTAATAAGTGGTATCTATGACAGTTTTATTATGTTACGTCGCTGTGCCTGCTCCACCTAATAAGTGGTAGCTGTGACAGCTTTAATATGTTGTGTGGCTGTGCCTGCTCTACCTAGTAAATGCTAAGTGTGGCAGCCTTACTACCTTGTATGACTGTGCTTCCTTCACCTAGTAAGTGGTAACTGTGACAGCTTTAATATTCTGCTCGACTCTGCCTGATTGTCTAGTAAGTAGCAACTGTAAAAGCTTTATTACCTTGCATGACTGTGACTCCCCTGCCTAATAAGTGGCAACTGTGGCACTTTTATTACCTGCATAGCTCTGCCCCCTTTGCCTGGTAAGTGCTATCTGTGAGAGCTTTAGCTGTTTTTGTCACTAAAGATAGGATTACACTATGACAGCTGCTGAATGTATGTTTTACATACCTTTTTAAAAGACAGTATAATGATGGATACAGCCAGGCATATGCCATATACACCATGGAGTACACTCTTAAAAAATAATTTATTTTCTGTAGTGGGATGTGCTAGAACTTCAATTTTAAGAAACTTGACATATATAGCTTTACCTGTTGTTATATATTTTGTATTTTTTTTCTTTTCAGAAAGCCTGATTGGCAAAGTGTTTGATGTTTTTATTTATTTATTTTTGCCTAAGCCTGCCATTTCAGGAGTTCTTTGCAGCATAAAAGTATATTGTTCAAAAACATGCAATGTCTATGGTTACAACTGAACTATTGCAGCATTCTGGATGTTGATGTGTAATTCCGAAACCCTTGGCTGCACCCTGAACACAACCAAAAAGTCAGAGAGCCATCATGGGTGCATTTTCTGCTGTCATTTTGCAGGCTTGTAGCCGGTGTATAAAAGGCAATCAATAACAAGAGTTTGGAAAAGCAGCATTCCACAGTGGCTCTAATTTAATGTGACCAGGTGCAGGTGCAGTAGATTAGTAACTTAATTAGTGATCCACTTGTTTTGTGAAAGTTTTAGCCTGCCATGAATTAAGTATCCTGGATTCCTCCTGTTACATTAATGTGCATCACAGAGAGTCAAAGAGAAGTTGTGAAGCACAAAGCAGAACACACAGACTTAAATAGTTTAATGGGGACAGAAGTCAAGTTGTACTACATAGGACAAGGGTCAGTCAAACTAGTGTAACAGTACAACTTCATTCTACATGCCAGCTCTTGACAGCAATCAGTCAGCAGAAATAAACAAGTCAGTGACACAGTTTTGTCAATTTTATCCATTTTTAAATATTCACAGTCTGTGACTTACAGCAAAACTGAGCTGGAAATATCTTATTTTTTTTATCAAAATTCTAAGAAGAAGATGTTTGGGGTTACTTCAACTTTATTTTCTTTTGTGTAGTTACCTGCATTTGAAACACGTATCCTCACACCCTTTACTAGATAGTATGAGTGTTTTTTTGTTATGAATATGTGTGTTTGTTGCTACATGAATTAGAGTGGTGCCTGGTGTTATCGCAGAAAACAAATAATATTTTAACTGTAACACTGCCACCTATATTACTGCCTTTCTGGATGTGTTCTAAACTGAACTCAGGTCTTCAAAAGTTCATCACCAATGACACACAATCATATCAGTGTCACTGTGCTCGTACACTTGATATACATATTGATAAGTTGCGGATGCCCCCCGAAATCAAGTTTGCTCTCCCCACTCCTGTGTTTTGTTACCATTACCTCTTCAGACATAAACATTCTTGCATAGATGTAGTGCATGTTTGCAGACAAGCTGCACTCGTCAGCACAAGGAAAACTACATGTGATGTGTAATAATGAGCAATCGGGTATCCATCAAAGCTCTGCTTTGATATTCTGTACAGTGCACATAGAGAATTATTCTGCCAAGTAGGGCAGTTCTTATGTTACTCAGGATAGCAGGGCAAAATGAACTACTCAGAGACAAGAGCTATATGACATCACACCTGCTACATCAGATCCCACAATAATTAATAGTATGCAGCAATGTCAAATCACCAGAGACAGGAACTCTTACACTTGATAGCATGATCTGCAGGAGTGAGGTGCAAAGAGCTGTGGAAAACTAAACCTAAATTTGGGAAGAGCCAGATATACAGTTACTGTTATCAGCAGCAAAATGTGGTGGAAAAAGGGTGTTTAGGACAATAGGAAAGGAGGATAACACCAAGTAGATTGACGCACATATGGAGATCACATAGGAGAGGAACAGGGGCTGGGGAGGCAGGATTGTTTTTAAGATAGAGACTCTTTTATTATACAAAGCAAGACGGGATGAGCGGTATGGGATGCAAAGGAGGTAACCATATGTAGAGAGGGCATAGTAAAAGTTTGTAGGGGGAAACAGATGAAAATGTAGCAGTGCAGATAAATGCAAGTTGTGGTGACAAGATCTGTGGAATAGACACATACATACAGAGGGTGGACAAATGCAGATGGACAGGATAGGACAATGCAAAAAGTATGGGGTCTGGACATAGTTGGAGGGGGGTGACTCCAGGCAGGGTATAGGGTGAGATGTTAGATACATGAGGACTGCTAACATACCCAGCTGAATATTTTGTGTGGTCAGTGGCAGAGGCCAGGGTATCCACTGGTGACTCACTGTCTGTCAGATGAGTGAATCTGCAAAGTGTTCCAGGAGGCTCACTACACAGCTGAGATGGGTAACCAGATTCTTCTGCACTATCTGCTGAAGCTGGGGATGGACAGCAACAGATGATAGGCAGAACTGCCTGCCCGCCTGAGGGACCTCCCCACTTCTTTGGTGAGACAGTCCTATTCCCATCACCAGAGTCCAATACCAGTGGGCTGTGTTGGTCAGACCTGGGCCTCAGTTTCCATTTTACCTAGACCTCTGTAGTGGAAACATCATATGAATGTTGGTAAACATATTATAAGACATAATCGATATATAGAAAATATAATTGCTATATGGTGCTCTGCAAATCATATGCCAGTCATTCTTAGCCTGCTGTGCTGTCAGTTTTTGCTGCTTCCACTAGCAGTCTAAAGGTTCAGCTGTTACTTTTGAGATGTCGCAAGATAAAGGTGTCCATCATTACAGTAGAATAGATGATGGATGAAGCAGTCAGAACAAGGTAGGACTGTCAATAATTTAAATAATGTGAAACACTGGTTGGGTATTGCTTTGTAATACCTATAACAAATCTGCTGGAGCAGTAATAGCACCATATGGTAAACAGTCCCTGACCATGTATTACATCTGTCTACCCCACTCCAAATAATATGCACTACAGATACACAATACAAACTTGCTCTGTGTCAGATAAAACAAGTGTGCCTGTGTTACCTAGTCTCACTGAATAATGTATATCATGTTATAGCAGTTTGCGGACTGTACCCCTGATATGCACTGAGACCGGTCATTACATACATTCCCTCCAGGCTATCTCTGCAGACCGTATAACTACTTGATTTATAGATTTGCAGTAAGAATGAAAACTATGTTTAAATACTTAGTACATTTCAGGGCATTGCTGTTGAGCCTCTTCTTTCCTCTAGTGATGGAGGAGAGAACAATGCTGTCATCTGAGGTTATCATAATGGAGCCTGCACTGCTGTGTGTACTGTAGGATACTTGTAGCCTCTATACTGGCCAAGGCCATACCAGGCATTCACTTATTTAAATGGGCCATCATGCACATCTAGCAGCCTGATCCTACAGTTCCTCAGCAGGAAATGCAGAAAGTATGCTGTCTTCTTTATATTCCATTCAGAAACCTTCTCCCAAATTTAGCTATAACTGCATGACATGGGTCAGCGAGCAACATTCACTCCATGAACTACAGCAAGATGTTGAACAAAGGCATATATTACCGTATGTCATATGTAGCCCAAGTCCACTAAAGGAGTTTGCATAATGTATGACCACATAGAAATGTGCTGCATGTACTTTGTGATGTGTTACCACTTGCCGTATATCTCATGCACAAGTTGCATATAACTACTCTGGTGTGTGGAGTCGTAATTATGAGATTCAGCGGGCAACCTGTTGGGAGTCTGAGATTCCAGATTGTCTCACAATTTAGAAAAGTGTGAGCAACACTTAAAAAGAGTGAGCTTTGAAGCTCACTGCTGCATACTGAAAGTGCTGTTGGTCACGGACAAACTCATTTGCATCTCTCAGTAAGGGGGTTGTATCCCCCATTATTTATATAAAGTGCATTTACCTCAGAGAAAAGAGAATTCCCTAAGATATAGCAATTTTGGATTTAATGCATACTTCCCCTAATCACCCTTAAAAATGTGAAGTTGCAGTATGGAGCCTCAGCCTTACAAAGGAAACCTGATTCAGACACACTCATGCTACAAGTGTGTATTTGAGTCTGTGATATGCAAAAAGGAATTATGTGTGAGTTGAGAATTTCACCATTTTATTGACAGGTTAGTGAAAAAACACATGTAAGATTTGGAAGGTTATTTTCTGTGGTACTGTATCTGGATTTGGCTCATAAGGTATATATTTTTCATTCTGATCACTTTGCTCACACATCAGAGGTCTGACAGATTAGCAGTCAAGTTTGCCAGGTACGCTGTATGGACTAACAGTGGTCTATTGTGCTTTCAATGACAAGTTTTGAACACATCCTATGTGCCACATATACATGTATAGAGAGACAGGGATATCCTTTTCATCACATAAATGTATGTCTAAGCACATAAAATGTACAAGGAGATGTATTTACCTGCAGCCTAGAAAAGCAATAAACATTTAGTAGCTGAGGGATGACTGCTGGATTTGCAAAATACTTTAAAATGATCAGTAGTGGAAGTAGGAAGCAAAGATTATGACAGCTCTTTTTTACAGGATATACTAATGCAGATCCTTTTTACCAATGAAACCAAAATAGCTGCATTTTTGTTAAATTTGAAACATGACCAGCTAACATTCAAGATGTAATCTCTGTAGTAGTTGTGTTATACTGACATTCAGCCATGGCTATTATATGGCAGAAGTACATTTGTCAGTGCTCCAGTCAGCCAGCAAGCTGTCCTTACCCCCCCTCTCCATTCTGTCAGCTGTAACATCTATACCCAGTCATTGTTTGTCATATACAGAGGTTGCACATTGTGATACAATCAGACAACATATCCTGCCTGACCATTTTAAAGGCTAGTCTCTGTTATGACTATGTTTTAAGATAATAGGGCAGTAAGGATCTACATACTGTGACTATGTGCCTGTGTGAACAGGTACTTTCACAGTATTTGTACACATACCATTCCCAATCATAATAATATGTATTGCTATATTCCCTGTGTTTAAATAGAATTGAGTATGTCCAGAGGGAACCAGGCAGGCAATGGTTGGGATATTTCAGCAGTGCAGAAAAGGAGATCC
Organism: Protopterus annectens; assembly: GCF_019279795.1. Classification (NCBI taxonomy): domain Eukaryota; kingdom Metazoa; phylum Chordata; order Ceratodontiformes; family Protopteridae; genus Protopterus; species Protopterus annectens. Next base: position 1,237,821,208 of record NC_056743.1, read on the forward strand.
TGCTGCAAGCCTTCAGGCAGTGCAGCCTGCCTGTGTCAGGTAGAGGGGGAGCAGACCGGTCATTATGGAACTGGGTATTACAGTCCTTGCTGCAGGCCATCAGTGCTTTGGGAAACAAAAAAGGGCAATGTGCCACTGATGCCAATGTCTCACAGATATGAATGTCTGTGACATAGCAGACTGAAGTGGAGCACTCTGCCACAAGAGATGGAGTTCTACGTTCAGCTCTACTCACTGAAATGGAAGAATAACATACATCCCTGTCAGAAGGCAATGTACTATGCATTATCCCTAGAGGTGCTCAGGATATTGGTGCTGGAAAGCCCCAGTCCTTCTCCCAAGTTTCTGGGGGTAGTAGACCAGGTTAGTACTACCTAGGGGGTTGTCTGCACTGTTCTTAGATATGCTGAATGTTGGTTAATCCAGTCTGCATGATGTTCATTTGTCTTTACTGGTGCTGTAAGCCTGTAATAGCATCCTGCTGTCATATAATTTACTGCATCCTTGCTCTGCACTCTGACATCATTTACTATTGGGTTTACCATGGTGCTCTGGATGTTCTGGATTCACAGGTATCACCAGTGGAAGGCATAATATATACAGAACTGTCTGAAGATAGACAAAGGACTGATGTCAGTGCCACAAATTCAGCTCCTACTTTACCCCTCTCTCCCCCTCAACCTTCCCTCAGGAAGTATCATCAAATATAACTTCTACTATCAATAGGGAACAGGCCCTTAATGCTCTCTCTAAAACAAAGAACACTGCATCAATGGGCCCAGACAGTATCCCAGGATGCCTTCTAAATAGCATGAAACATGACCTTTCAAGGCATCTGGAATTACCATTTAACTGTAGCCTCCAAACAGGTTTTGTGCCCCATGAATGGAGAAAGGTAACAGTCATCCCTCTGCACAAAGGTGGACCATCTATAGACCCTGGAAACTACAGACCCATAAGTCTCACTAGTCTTATATATAAAGCCATGGAAAGAATTATCATGGAGATGATCAATAGAGATATAGTAAACCTCCAGACAATGGACCCAACCCAGTTTGATTTTGTCAAGGGCAGATCATGTCTCCTCAACCTGGTGGACTTCTTTGAGAAGGTCACCAAAGCAATGGATAAGGGCAAAATTGTCCACAATGCCTACCTTGACCTAGCTAAGGCATTTGAGACAATACCCCACACGGGCATTGTTTTCTCAAACTCAAGAGGTTAGGTACAAACCCGTATGTCACCCAGTGGATAGCCAATTGGCTCACAGACAGGACCCAGGAAGTTAGAATTGGGGAATCCACCTCTACAAAGAGGCTAGTCACAAGTGGAGTCCCTCAGGGATCAGTTCTTTGATCGCTCTTTTTTGGCATTACTTCTCAGAAGTCAAGGCCAATGTCAGTGGTCTTTGGCTGACTATATCTGCAGATGATTGCAAATTAGAAGCTGTCACTGAATCTCACACGGACACAAATGTTATCAGGAGGGGTTGACACAGACAAACAACTGTTGTCAAAGCCATGGACTAAAACTAAATGCCAAGAAAATGCATAATAGTATCCTTTGGGAAGTTATTCATCCCTGGTAACTATCATATTGACAACACACCCCTTAGAGTTGACTCAGTAGTCAAGGACTTAGGGACACACACAGATAGTAGTCTAGCCTTTGATCATCATATGTCTACAGTGGTGAGTAAGTCATTCTATATTGCACAATTTATAAACAAAGGTATGGCATCTAAGTCCAAGAAAGTCATTGTTCCACTGTATTTGGCATTCATCAGACCTATCAATGAGTGCAATGCCCCCCTTTGGTATGTACCTAACCATGCATATCCAACCATTGGAACGTCCACAGAGGTTCCTCACTAAAAGAATACAGGGCATATGTAAAATGTTCTGTGCAGACTGCCTCAAGCCCCTATACCCGTATTCTGTCTCCTACAGGCTTTTGAGGGGAGATCTTTGCCTGGCATATAAGGCATTGTCAGACCCCACTCTGATGGATCTTCTGCATATCCACAAAACAAACAGCACTAGAATTACCCATTCTAAAGACTTAAACCTTGCCTATGATAAAAATAGGTCCTGCTGGAGAGATAGGTATGTATCCCAGAGACTGCCATGTCTATGGAACAGGCTCTCTAGCCATGTGAAACAGAGTTCTTCCCTAACCCAATTCAAGTACAACTTGGACAATTGGATGTGAAACTGGGAATTCATCCTTGGTTTGGCACCTATGTCTCTAATGAACACAGGTAACGTGTAAATGGTTCATCTCCCAAACCACTGGTTACACTTATTAAGGGTATCAGAACTTGTCAGAGATTTGGGATGCATAGCTACGCTTAAAAAGGCCCTTGTGGTTGTTAGCTTAGTAACCGCCTATGAACCTAAATACAGCTGACAATCATGCTGACAGACACAGTCATGAGCCATAGTCCTGGAGCACAGTGATACTATCAATGTTACCCCTAGGTGGTGAGGCATCTTCCACATGGTGGACATACAGATATAAATAATGAGGACACTGCGACTGCACAAAGTGATCACCCAGCATCACCAGAAGTTAACACACCTTCTCTGGATGACATCTTTATATATGCGCCTCTTGTATTTCATGTGTGCACTGCTTCTGAGACCCTAGGCTATCAATACAGGTGTTCATGATGTGTAACAAGTCCTATTTGTCCCCTGTGATTCGGGGCCACACTGGGGATAAATCAGCACATGCCTGGGAATATCATCAGGCACAGATATCTGCTATACAGTATGTATTGGTGCAGTTGCAGCACTGGAGGATAGTTTGTGGTCAATTGTGCAGTTTCTGTATCTGTAAACATTTGTTTTGCACAATAACCTTCACTTACCACACTAATACTAGTGAAATGGCCCTGTTTGAAGTTGCCTTGCTGGAAACAATACTATAGATTAGGGGAGCAAACACACACACACACACACACACACACACACACACACACACACACACACTGAAGATAATCTCCTTTGCATTGCAGACTACCTGGCCATTCAGGGAAAGGTAGCCCTTCCTACTCAAATACATCTGAGAGTGGGGCTAGCTAGACCCTTTTATTGCTACACATTTCAAATCTATGGCACCAAGTACTGCAGGGAGGTATGCAATGTTATAGAAAAAATAGACATATTGGTGGTTATATCCTGTACTGTTTAGGGAACCAGAGTATGTCCTGCCAAATGCAGAGGCACAATGTTGAAAAATTTGATAAGTATTCATGAAGCAAATATCTGAGATACACCTAACATGCCCCTAGTTTGTTGCTAAAAGGTTCCAGTAGTTATGATAGTAAGTGCTATCCATACCTTGGTCTCCACAGGGCTAGCAATACCCCAAATTCTCATAGGTTTAGCATATGGGTGATACGTGTCTACTAGACTCTTATCATCTCAAGATCTACACAAAAATTGTCAATCATCTTCTGCTCAGTTATATTATGGCATGTTATCCACTGTCTATGTTGCCTTCTTTGTTGCAGTCATTTGCCGTGATGCACAGCTGGACCAAGACAAGCCACAGTGAGAACAAGAAAGTGTCACTATGCACAGAATGTTGCGACTGCTAGCCTTTTGTTGTTAAGAAATGCTGAGATTTCCTATCTTTGGGACATCTCTGTAGTTATGTACTGACTTGCACAAGCTGCTATGACACTGTTTTGGCTGCATCCATTTGTATGCCATCACTGCCTTGTTTTGTTGCCTTGTTTCATTTACATCTCTAATGCACTCATTTGCACACATTGTGTAATGTGCAGTGCAGGACGCTGATGCACAACTTCTTCATAGGTTCATAGGTTTATAGGATGATGCTAGACTATTGACCCTTATAAGCCTAGCCAAGAATTTCACCCATGTTCCCTCAAAGTCTGCACCTGTAATGTATTTTGAATTGTCAAAACCCTGCGCATGGCTGCTAACCTCAGAGACTGCTGCTGCATACTCCTTTATTCGTATATGAATTCCATACCTATCTTTTTTCTGTTCTGTAGCCCATAATTTCCCACTTATCCTATGCAGGTTTCAATGAATATTGTGATCTTGTTGCATGACTGTCAAAATGTTAGCACCAAAAAACAACTGAAAGAAGTTTGCCACTCTTTTGATATGCCAGTGTTTTTTCATAATGTCCTACTTCCTATTGTATGTGTGTTCTTTTGCAAATCTTGATGTTATCTGACAAATATGGGCTTGCAGTGGTACTACCAAAGGCAGTGGACAGAATTGCCTCATTATCAGTGCTCAAGGTACCTTGTTATCGCCCCTCACTCCTAAATGTTCATTTATTACTGCTTTAGGACACTATGTATTAAAAAGGTCATCACCTGCTATAACTTTGTATATCTCATATGAAGGAGCTTGCTTATCATATCTATGTGTCTCATTAGAGATTATTCCTAAGGCATATCTGCTACTTTTATGAATTCAACTAACTCAGTATACTTGTTTTCTGACTTATAGTCTGATTTATATAGAATTAGTGTGTGTATGTGTGTGAGTGTGTGTGTGTGTGTGTGTGTGTGTGTGTGTGTGTGTGTGTGTGTGTGAGGCAGAGAGAGAGAGAGGCAGATAGTTCACGTTAAACACTATAACACAGCTATTTTTTGAGTATGAAATGAACAAATTTCTTACGTACCCACTCTTAGAAGTTAAACAGTTTTGGAATATTTATTATAACATTTTTCATTCAATTTACCTCATCAGTTGTTAGACATGTACTGCATTCTTTGCTTTGCACATTTGAACTTTCTCACCTCTGCATGCAGTATTTAATTATAACGGCTGTCACACCACAGCTGATTATAAAGCTTTACATAATCATGAATTCAAATTATTACTTAAATGGTTCTGCATGGTTTATTTTATTATCACATGACACCACATTCATTTAAAAATAACAGAAGGTGTGCTCAAACACATAAAGTGGATTCTAAAGAAGAGTGTACTGCAGTTTTCCTTCTCTGTCGTTGAGTTATATCTTCAAGTGGTAAATGAGGTCAGACAGTCATATTGCGCAATGTTAAGTAAAGTCAGTTAGGAAGTAAGCTGTTTGTACGTGTTTTTTTCCAGATGTCTGATCTATGTAAATGTTTAATTGCTGTGACATACCACTTGGTTGCTTTTCCTTGTAATGTGTTTGCATTTATCAGTTTTTGGCTGTTTTGAATCTTGAACTGATACGGATGATTACAATGCAGACTGTAAAAGAAATGGGGTGGAATAAGTGGGGATGCAGTATAGAGTTCCTGAACGTGTGCCAGAGTAGCATGCATTGGCATTTGAAAACACACCCTTTTGGGAGATACAGCGACTGCACAGGTATTTAAAATGTTCTCACATCCTTGTCTACCAGACAGATTGCTGATAATGTTTAACCACTTGTCTGTATTTCTGTATTCCTCACAAACATTATCTTAAATCTAGCCTTTTCATTCCTGATTATTGCTTCTAATCAGTCCCTCAAAGTAAAATAATATTATATTTTTTTAAGCAAATGAAGGCAAAATAAATTGGAGGGTCAGCTCCAGTGAGCAAAATGATAAAGCCCTGTCTATCATCGCAAAGGTCTGGGTTCATTCTGCAGCCAGAGTTATATATGGTTTTGGTTCATTTGATTTAAAGTTTATTTTATAGTGGCCCATTTGATTGAAAGTTCATTTGATCTAAACCACAAATTATTGAATTTCATTTGATCAAAAAGTATGTTAAACCTCTAGAAAATGACCGTGGGCTTGGTTTGGGAGCACAGGAATTATAATGCAATTCAGTGTTAATTAGTATTAGTTCCTTGCTAATTCCTATCATTAAAATCATATCATTAATTTGCACCTCCATGTGTAGAAGTTTTTGCACTTGTGATAGTAGTTATTAAGTATCCCAGGATTATTCTCTTTACTCTGCAGCTGTGGAATTGTGGAATAAGTATATTTAAGTTAGGAGGGTGTGGGGGTCAAAGCCCCAACCACATGGGGGTGCTTGCCACCCTGCAAAAATAGCTTTTGGAGATTTATTTAGTATATGTAACATTTTCAATTAAATTAATTTTGATGTTTTTTGGTTTCGACCAAACTATTTTTGTTTTCATTCAAATGAACTTTCAGTGAAATGATCCATAATCATATATATGGTGATGATAAAGCAGTGGTAACTTTAAGAGGAAGTTACTAGAAATGTCTTATGACTTCTTTCTGAGAGCAGTTATGCAAAAACTGGTGGTGAATGCATGGAACTAGAAGAGCTGACAAATCAGAAAGGGAAGGATGAATAAGCCAGCTTTCTTCTCTGAAGGGAGGCAGGGATGAGGGAAGTGTGCTGGAGAGATGTGTAGCTGTTGTGTTGCTGGTGTATCACAGAGAGCATGACTGAGTACATATAAGGTAGCAAAGGGGGAGGAAGACCAAAGATGTGATAGGCTACCACCTTGCGGGGGTGGGACTTAGCCATGAGATGCCCACTGCATGCCCTTTAACAGGGAAGAACACTAAGATAGGTGTGTCACTATGGAGGTGTGTATGTCTGCCTTATTAGGTCTGTAACCTGATAAAGGGAACCCAAAACGAATACAATCTGGAGGTAGGGCTTACCGTACCACACACCTCTCTACTGTCTCTGATTTTGCAGAACATCCATGATTTTGCATCATATTTTACCCTCTCCTTCATATTGTTTTATTTTCTGACAAAACACTGAAAATTACAGTCAGTCAATGAAGATAGTATTAGAGTTTCATGTTTCTCATTATTCAGAAAATGCAGGCTGATGCAAAACTTATTGTTCTGTTAACTTTTTAAAGTCAGTTTGAGTAAGATTTAAAAATTGTCCCTGATTTTGGGTCTTTGAACTCCCATTACTTTTGGATTTGTACAGAATTCTTAAGCAAGTTGAAAAGTGTGTTGTACTGTCCATCTGCAGTATGCTGGTCTCTTCTCAGACAACTGACTCTTGCTTCTGATGGCCTGTCCAAGTGTCCATGGAGAAGATCTCATGGTCAGCAGAAAGCAGTAGAAAAAATGGTGTTGAACGCATATCTTATCTAATGCTTCTTCATTATGTAGTTAAATTATACAACATGATATCTATAGGGCTACCATCTATCTGTTTTCCCCCAGACTAGTCAGAAGTCAGAATATTGGCCTGATAGTCTGGAAATCACTGTGCAAACTGTAGTTTTCTGTTTCCCAGCAAAGACAGAATGTCAGGCTTTGTAAAAATGCCTCTTGTTCTAAATAATCAATGTACATACCCTTATTTTCTGTTTGGCAGTTCAAACAGAACAGCAGTGTGTAAACACTCCTTGTTCTACTTTTTTTTTAATGGGTGATTCCAAAGTTACATCTAGGGTATGTGAGAATGAAATAGTTAAGGAGGGATGCTATTACTCTTCCATCAATATTGAATGATATGGTTGAGCTTCCTGATGGCCTATTCTGCAATAAGCTTAATAAGAATCTCTAAACCTATAATGAAGAAAAAAAAGTAGTGGAGATATGTCAAAATAATTAACAAATGGTAAGGAAGAATGTGTCAAAAATGACAACGGGAAGGTAGAATAATAAGACATTTTAGGTCAGTATTCATAAAAATGATGAAGATGTATCAAAATCAAGAAACAGAACTACTCATTATTTGGACCAGTTAATATCAGAAAAAATGTATTTTATTTATCTTTTGCTGATGGAGTTAGTCTGACTAAGTTAGTAGCCTCTTTTCAGGGGAGACTGAGGTTGTATATATATATATAATTTGGCCAGGACATTGAGTAACTTTCATTACTCTTTTTGATAGGTGCAGTGGGATCTTTTATATACACTTGAGCTACCACTAACTTAAGCAGATGAGGCCTTGGTTTAACATCTCATCTGAAGAATGGCACACTCAGGAGTGCAGCACCCCTGCTTATGCTTCACTTCCGTGTCAGTAATCAATCTACCTGGCATGGGAATAGAACCCACAGCCTTCTACACCAAAAGTAAGTGTGCTACCTGCCGTGCCACTGACACGTAAATTCTGAATGAACTCCTGTAAATGAAGGTAGACAGAATGGAGGGGGGGGGGCTTTAGGATTTGCTCCATAATTCTGAAAGAAATGAGTGCAGCACTTGCCACACTTCTGACCAATTTCTTTGATGTAACATGGGAGGATAGGCCTAAGGAATGGAAGAAGGTAACTCATTCCAATCATTCCGAATCATGAGCAATACAGCACACACCACACCTGTCTACAACTAACATAATAAACATAATATCTCTTAAACTGAAGTTTTAAAGATTAACATGCCAAAACATCAAAAGCCTATAGGATGCAACACAGACATTAAGCATCCTCAGCAACACTCTCAACCTGCAAAGCCTGCCATCACACATAGTGCACAAAGTCCCAAATTCATGGATGCTGAGTACATAAGGCAGGGATCTATGCAATAAAACACTCTGGCTATCTGTAATTTCATTGTAAGACATACAGTTGTACCTCTTATCAGGCTGAGCAAGGAAGAAGTGACAGTTAATTTCTTGAGCGGTGCCAGGATCTATCAGATCTCACAAGCACGCAAGTCCTTGAACAACAAGTGCCAGAATGACTCTAAGCTAAGGACAAAAACAATTTTTTTAGCTGTTTTCATAATCTCAGGAGCACAGCACAGCAATGGGATGAGCTGATGGTAAATGATACTACCTATGCCAAAGCTGAATATATAATTAACCTACTGGCCGATAAATTCCATTCAAACTTTACCCCTCTCCCTCTCCCTAGTTATTTCACAAGAAATACCTGAAACTGATGCATCCTCAGTTATCTCACAAGACCAACTCATAAAAGCACAATCAAAAGAAAAAATACTGCATTGATGGGTTCTGAAAATATCCCTGGATGCATGCTGAATTTATCCTCTCGCCTAACAATACTGTTTACCCTCAGCCTCCATAAAGGTTTTATATGAAGTGAATGGGGAACAGCATCAGTAGAAGTGATATAGGTGACCTTGTATCCCTAGATATACACGCACCAGTTTAGCTTTATAAAAGGCAGATTATGCCTGCTTAGTCTGTATGAGTTCTTTGAAAGAGTTTCTAAGGTCAAGGATAAGGGCCATTTAGTCCATGTTGTACATTTGGACTTTGCAAAGGCCTTTGACAACAGCTACACAACAGCAGTTGTGTCACTGGTGTATGACAGAGAGCATGATGAAGTGCATGTCAGATAGCAGAGGAGCAGGAAGACAGAAGATGTTATGCGCTACCAACTTGGGGACTTAGGCACGAGATGCCCACTGCATGGCCCTTAATAGGGAGGAACACTAAGATAGGTATGTCACTATGGAGGTGTGTATGTCTGCCTCAGTAGGTCTGTAAACTGATAAAGGGAACCAAATTCTTTGGAGTTTGTTTGGAGTATAAAATACCTACGCAGATACTTGTAAGCAAACATCCTAAATCTTCTAGACTTTGTTGAATATCTGAGAGCCATACATATGGCCATCCATTGTTTCCTTGTGAATTGCTTATCCAATCTCTCTTCCCAATCTTTTCTAACCTCCTGTGATTGGTTATTGAAGTAATCATGCAATATTTTATATGCCCTACTAATTGTCCCTTATTAACAGCAGTTTCTGTTCTTGATTCAACTACATACAGTAACAGAGCAGGTCTTTCACTTAGAATTCCCCTATCCCTTTTCTTTGCCTGTACTCTGATATCAATCCCTAATAGGGAATGCAGTCTCTAGCCTGCAGTCCAAATGTCTACTTGGCCTCCTCCAATTCTATTACCTTTCAGTCTTTAGTTACCTGCTCTCAACACCTTGGTTGCTTTGCCAGTTTTCTCCAGTAAATTCCAACCCCCTCTTTTCTGTTCTCTGTACCTCTAATTATAGTCATCCCTACTGGCAAAATCTCCTTTCTCATTCCTGTGTTGGTTTAGTTCTTAGAATACTTTATGTTTCTTTATGAGTATAATAGTCTATATGGCTGTTGTTATTCTCCTTAAAAGGATCTGCATTAAAAATTCCACTCTCTCCTTATTAATCACCTTCCCTTTCTAATTTGAACTATATATTCCTGCTTCTGCTATGTATATAAGCCTTAACTGGTAGGTCTAAAACATCCATTCAAATCAGGTAATCCTAAACAACTTTGCTCTCTTGGAAGGCTCAACTTATCCCACTTGACCCTTGTTCTTTTCCCCTCCCAGACAAAATCCTTCAATTCTTTATTAACTATTGTGCTCCTCTGAATAATAAAAGTATGTCTGACTTGTACATAAAACTAATTATAACTGAATTTCTGAGACCCTTATTTATATTTTTTGCCAATGGCTCTAAAGATATAATGAACCTCAGCCTAATTCCTCTTGTCAGACACAACTTAACAGAGAAGAACCCTTTCACTTTAATTTTTGCCTCATATCCCTCATACTGTATATCCTCCTAATTAACCTTTTTGTTGTATCAGGGAATACAAATAGTTCCATTGCCTACTGATAAAATCCCAGCTTACTCTGCTGAATGCTTATGCAGCATTAAGACCCACAAACAACAGTGGTATTTTCTTGTATTCTGCTTCCCTCTGGATCATCATTGTTCTAATAATGCTGTCAAATGTTTGTCTCCCTGCCACAAAACCATGTAGCTCCATATCTATTAATTTTGGCAAGACTATTGGCATTCATTTAGTTATAGACATAAACACTTTATAATCATGGTTTAAAATTGAAATGGACCTATATGAAGTTGGGTCTGATGGGTGCTTTTATCCTCCTTAGCCATTACAGCTACCACAACTTTCTTTCAAGAAGTTGGCACTTCCTCTCCTTTTAAAATACTGTTAAACAAAACCTTAAAGATTGTTATCACTTCCTTTCCTTCTAGCTTCCACACTTTCAAAGGAACATCATCTATTCCAGGAGACTTTCCTGCAGATTGATTATATGTCACCATTTTTATCTCATTACCTCCTGTCTTAACTGTTAATTGATGAGCCTCATCTACCTGTATCCTTGGCATATGTAAAGCTTCCATAAATATTTCCATTTGTGTTATTTCTTGATTTCCACATTTAATTGCTTTATACAAATTTTCATAAAATTCCTGAAATGTCTCTAATACCGCTACAGGATCTCTATTTTTCTGTTATAGGCTCCCTATGTTTGGCAACAACCATTTCTACTTTATTTTGCCTTTGTTATTGTGCTAAACATTTTTGTGCTCTGGCGTTAATAGCAATCTTTCTAAACTCATGCAAATTATCCAAGTTTGCCTTTATTTTCTTGTTAGCACTCTGCAGTTGCAACTCTTCTTGTTCTGAGATTCCCTTATTTTGCAATACTTTAATCTTTGCCAGTTCCTCTAAATAATTCTTGCTACTTCTTAATCACATCTCTCTTTCTTTTATTATCATCCTATTTGTAAACTCCAATTTTATTTTATCCCAGTCACTAGCTATTATGTCTTAAGAAATTTATGTCTTAACTAATAACTCTCAAGTAATTTCCACTACCCATTCCCTGAATTCCTCTCTTTTAAATAAATAGTTAGGGAAGTTCCAGTTTGTTATTTTTACTCATCACCCCACATTTTTATCTTAGTTGTTATTGGATCATGATCTGAAATGGTTACTGGATATGTATCGAAGTTTTCAAGTAAATGCACATGTTCAATTGAAATATATTTTGTCTAGTCTAGCCTAGTTGCTGTACCTTGGAGAATAATAGGTAAATTCTCTCCAAGTTCCTACTACTGAATTCATGTCTTCCATATCAACATTTTTCATAACTGTCTTCAGAAATCTACTGTTAATTGTGTATTTTCTCTTCTAGGTTCCTCAGATACATCCTCAGGGTTGCAAATCAAGTTCCAGTCCACAACTGTAAGTAACACTCCCTAATGAAAGCTGATTATTTCTCCCAATATTTTCTTAAGCTCCACAATGGTGTCTTTCATAGAATATAAATACATCCCAGCATATTCCTCCTCCATTGTCAACAGACCTTTACTACCAAAAATACACCATTATTATCTTTTTCCCCTCTTCTATTACTGTTGAAGGTCCACTGGCAACTAATATTAGTACTACCCTTTTCCTTTGTTCCCGATACTTTGCTGAATGTCCATCCTGAAATCCTTTCTTTATCAAATTCACATGCTCACTTCTTTCTAAATGTGTCTCATGTGGCATTACTATTTGCACTTCTTAATTTAATTCAATAGTCTTATTTTTTATCTATACCTGTGAGACCATTCACTTTACAAACTATATGGATAATGTAGCCATTATCATAAGAAGTTATTATTCCTACCTATTATATATGATAGCTTTTTAAAAGTCTATTTCTAGCTTCTGTGTTACATGTACCCACTAATGTTTGGCAGGTTGATCCTTTATATAGCTGATTCTTGTCATCTCCATGTGAACCTATGTTACATTTTAAAATACTTTTTGTTTTAATGAAACCCTCAAACAAAAGAGCAAATATACCCGTAGAACCCCTCCATAACCTATTAACTTAAAACAAACATACAAAACTATGTGCATCTTCAAACAATGAAGTTTAACCTTCCTGATAGGAACAATTGTCCCAAATCAACAGCTGTACCCACAAGCATTATGTAACCTAAAATTAAGGTTATCCATGCTAAGGTGCATGTTACAGCCTGTGCTCCAACTTACACTAATTGGTGTCTTTTGCCATCTTATCACTGTTCCCCTCCAAGATGTGAAAAAAAGTTTGTACACTTTCAGAAAACATTAACTTTTTACCTTAAGAAAAAGTGCAATGGCTATATTTAAATAAAACTAAATTATACACTATTCTAGTAAATGCATTGATGTATATAGGGACCAGGTAAGCTGCTATCTCTTATTCATATGCTCATAGGTTCATAGGTAAGTACTTGGCTAGCTCTTCTTGTGGGCCATTTAAGCCTAGCCAATTTCCCTTTTTATGCTCAAAATAACCTATCCCATTTGGTTAATGATTGGCCTTACCCATCATATGATTGACAATTATATATTATCCCTAGTTATTCTCCTTAGGAATAATTATATATCACTCCTAAGGAGAATAACTGGGAGTATACCACATATAATTTGAGGGGGCCATGTATGGTATAAAACACTTAGAGCAACACACCACTATACCAACACAGCTCTAGGAGGTGCCTCTATCCATTACTAGTTCAGGGGGTAGTACTAAGCTAAATTTTCTGTTCCCCATCCATAAATCTAAGTTGCACTTAAAAGTGGACAGGAATAAATTTTGTTTTATGTGAATGTGGAGTCTGTTTCTCAGCAGCAGTATCCTCCACAAAAAATACCTGCCCGTCCAAACCATTCTGTTGATGCTGCAGAAGAGGTTTTGGTCTTAGACTGAGTATGTCCTATAGCATTTGACTTACTGATGTGCAGTAAATCCATCAATAATGGGTTGGAGCATGTCCTGAATGCCAGACGCAGGTCTTAGCAGTTTGTAAGATACCAAGTATAGTGACAGGTCTTTGATTCGGTCAATGTAGGACATGTGGTTTATGCCTTGTATCCTTTTGGTAAGATATGTCTGTGGGTGTTCCAGTTGTTGCATGTGTCTGGATAGTTAGTTGCCGGAGAGGGCATTATATTCAATGACTGGCCTAATGAGGACTGAATGAAGAGGACAATGACATCCCTATTTCGAGATATATTCCCTTTGTTTATAAGCTGTGCAATATAGAAGGACTTTATTGCAACATTAAACGCATGTTGATCAAACGTTAGGTCACTGCCCACATAAGTTCCCAAATCCCAAACAATTGGGTCAGCTCTTAGGGATTATTGTCAATGTGGTAGTTCCCTGGGGTAGATGACTTCTCATAGGATACAATAATTGATTTTTTGGCATTTTAGTTTCAGACCAAGATTTTGACACCAGCTCTTTATTTGAGACAAACCTTCATGCAGGATGGGTAAATCATTTAGGGATTCAATGACTGCTGCTAGCTTTCAGCCATCTGCAGACTTAGTCCACCAGAGCCCTTTGGTATTGGCTTTTACTTCAGAAAAGTAGATGCCAAACAGGTGAGGTCATGGCATAGAACCTGGAGGACTCAACTAGTGACTGTTATATTTGTGGAGGTCCTATCTGTGAGCCAGGCAGCAATTCTGAAGGTAGCAGGGGGTTATTTCCAGTTTATTTAGCTTTTCTACTATGCTTGAGTGGGGAATTGTGTCAAAAGCTTTTATTCACTTCCAATAATTTTAGACTTTGTTTTTTTTTAATAATCTGATTGCCCTTGTAACTTTTAATTTTATGTTTTTTCTCAACAAACAATGTCCAAAGCTCTCAAGATTTATTGCCTTCACCTGCTGTCAGCTTGTCTTCATGGAAGGATAAGAATAAAATGTACCACTGCCCTCAGCTGAGACTTCCCAACTTACATTAAACATTTATTTGCTAAAGGAAATATTTTCATTACATTTTTAGTGTTCTGGCATTTTTAAAACCAACTTACATAAAAAAAAATATTAGATGAAGCCATGGGCATTAATCCAGACATTCACTTATGCAAAAGTAAGAGAAAACATCTCAACCCTGCATATATTATACTCAGTGCACTTTTACACCTCATCCCACATCCCATCAACCCAGGATTACACCATACTAATTTAAACATGCTTCTGCCCAGCATTCCTTTTCATTTTACATTGGAATGCCTACATTTCTTAAAACTAAAAAAAAATGCTTACTTTTGTATCTTTATCACATACAACAATCACTGAAAATGATTTACTATATAACATACATTTTATATCATGAAATATTTTATATAAATACTGTTAAGAACAAAAACATGTTTTACTTACAGTTACTTTCCATTTTTACCTGTTTTAGTGTCTTCCAAACATCAATGACAAGAAGTGGAGTACATGCTTTTCAGTCCTTCCACAAGTTTAACAAAGTCAGCAAAAGCCCCATCTATCTCTTCAACTTTTTTTGAAAAGCCATATTTCAGAAATGCGATTGATGCTTTGTAGTCTCACATTTATTTAGTAATTTCAATGTTGCTGATGTTCTTGCTAATCTCTATCTCTCAACCCTAGACTTGTGTTCATGTCCAAGGTATTTCTGATTCTTCTTAACTCGTGCTTTTTTCTGTCTCTCAAGCATGTTCCTACGGAACACAATAAAGGGTTTCACTGGCAAAGTCTATGAGCTTTAGTATCAAAAGAATGAGAATCAGAGTCCCCTTCAATTTGATGGCTCACTTTTGGTTGGACAAACTTTTGTATTTCCTTCCTCTTCTGTATCAAAAATGACTTTGATCCTCCAGGAAAAAAATATTCTGAAGACACCTGGATACAGCAGCTTGAATCTCAGACCTGCTTCTTGACATTCCCTTGTTGCTGGGATAAATTTGCATCTCTTCTAACTGGTGAACAGTAAATAATAATTTTCCACAAACACTCTACTGTCTCCAACTTTTAACACTTTGCCCTTATGCCACTGTTTTGTCGTGATCAACTTTTTTATGGTAAGAGTGCATCATTATTAACACAGGCTTGGTTGCTTTCTTATGGCCATGTTTGGAGCATAGGCACAATATTCCCTTTGACTTAACAAATCCTACTATGGAATACCAATCCAGTTGCTTACTTGTGTTTGGGGTTGATATACTCATTCAATGTTTCATTTATTTTAATCAGTTCTGAGCATGTTTTTGATTTATTTTTTTCCTCTAAATTACTGGAAGCCATGTATTGTATCAAACTGGAGCTTGAATGGCTTTTTGCTGAACAACTGCAGGATTTTTCCCAGTCAGTGTTTTCTCTTCACCCTTTCTAGTTGATTTCTCTTCAGGATCTCTAAGTTTCTTCTTTGCCGGCATCCAGGATGTATACTTACTAGTCAGTAACTGAATTTTATTAAAACTGGTAGAATTACTAGCCCTTATCTCTCAAATTCTTTTTTTCACACTGTGGAAACTGAAGTTAAGCTGTTGATTAGTATGCAGCCATCATAGAAGGCTGGGAGTTATAAGGTCTTAATCATATTTGCTATGTACAGGGTCCTAAGGGCCCTAGAGAAATCCTTAATCCTAGCAACGAAAAGGCATCAGTCTGTCACTCTGTCCTTTGCCAGTCTGGGGAGTGCTGTACCTGTATCTTACAATGAAGTCACAATGACTAAGGTATTTTTGGGATATGCCACATGTTTAAGGGATCTTAATGATAAAGGACTGCAGTACAGGTGACTCCCACTACAAGTAGATGTGAATGTTGGTGTTTTAGTATTTTTGGCTAAATTGCTGAAGGAAAATAGGAGGATGTCTAGGAGCCCTAGATATGTAGGACTGAGGTTGTGGTGCTGTTGTAAGGTGATGTTGTGGTGCTGTTTACTAAAAAAGGTGGAATCAAAAGACTAACCTCCAGTTTAGATAAATAACTGTATCTCTTGAAGGTGTAATCAGCATGCATTAAAAGAAGTGAGTTGTCAGTAAAGATGATACATTTACTACACTGTCTCAGACTATCAAATAGTAATAGGCTGGTTAAGGGTGAGCCTAAAGCGGGCTGGGAATCCATGGTGACAGGTAATGTTTTTGTGGTCAACTAGCAAAAATGCTAACAGAGTTTATGTACACTATAGATGTAAAATCATTGCAATCCCGTGATTGCTGAGGACATACAGTATATAAATACATGGATGAGATTTTTGTCTAACAATAATCAGTTGCATTTGCAGTAATCTGTAGACAGTATTCTGGGTCTGTGGACCATAATGGAAAGGTAAATTAATTTAAGTATTATGGGGGAGGGGGGTTGTGGCCAAATTAACATAAGAAATGGGCAGCTCCCAAATCAGTGGGTTTAACAACACACTAGACTGAAATGAGACAATAATATGAGACAAGTATTTCAAATAATGTGCTCTGCCTACCCAGCAGATCTATAACAGTTATAGTGAGCTATCTCAGGAAAATCCTAGAATGTTTAGCAATAAAAAATGCAAGTGTGCAGCGTATCTTAGAGCACTCATCATATCCTCTAAAGCTAGTTATGAAAACAGGATTGGAGCAGATAGTAAAGACAACCACGAGGCCTTCTATAGTTATGTAAAGAATCTCCACTGCAATACCCAGATTTGCTCTGAGCTACTGCACAATGGTACCACCTTTACCAAACCAACAGATATTGCCAATATACTGGCCGACAGATTCACTGCCAACTTTACCCCCCAAAGGATCAATCACAATACCAGTAGATTGCCAGGCACCCAGTATTACTGCTGCACTGGTTAAAACATTCCTATCCAAAGACAAGAATACAGATTTTGTGGGACCTGACAATATCCCTGGCTGTGTTCTACATGAACTGCAGAGTTAACTAACACCTCACCTGTGTGTCCTGTTAAATCACAGCCTCACCTCAGGCTTTGTCCCTACCGAATGGCGCACTGCTACAGTCAACCCTCTCCACAAAGGAGGAGTGATTACAGTCCCTGGGAACTATTTCCCCATTAGCCTGATGAGTCTGATATGCAAAGCTATGGAATGCATCATCATGGACCTAATAAACAAGTATATATGGAATCTCCAAATTCTGGATCCCACACAGTTTGGTTTTGTGAAGGGTAGATCATGCCTGCTCAGCCTGGTCGACTTCTCTGAGTCAGTTGCCAGAGCTGTGGGTGAAGGCAAGGTGGTTCATGCAGCCTACCTTGATCTGGCCAAGGCCTTTGATACCATTCCCCACTCAGGAATCATAAAAAAACTCAGTAAGCTAGGCATCAACCCATATATCACTAGGTGGGTTGCAAACTGGCTCACAGATAGAGCCCACAGTGTGAAAGTAGCTGACTCCAAGTCAGACTGCCGACCAGTCACAAGTGGAGTCCCACAGCATTCTGTCCTGGGTTCTCTCCTGTTTGGTATCTACTTCTCTGAAGTCCAGGCCAACACGAACGGACTCTGGCTGACAAAGTTCACAGATGATTGCAAGTTGGGAGTTATTATTAACTCCCCAAGTGATGTTGACATCCTACAGAAAGGCCTCACTGAGACCAATGACTGGTGTCAGAACTATGGCCTTAAGCTCAATGCCAAAAAATGTGTCATAATCCCCTTTGGGAAAAACCTAGTTCCCATGAATTACCACATCGATAGTAGTCCACTGAATGCAGAAGGTGTTATAAGAGATCTGGGAACACAGGTTGACAGCAACCCCTCTTTCAACCACCACATTGCCACTGTGGTCCTAAAGTCCTTCTATGTACCACATCTCATTACTAAGGGTTTTTCATCCAGGAAGAAAGAGGTCATTGTCTCCCTCTACTCTTCCCTCATTAGCCTATTAGGCCAATCATCGAGTACAATGCCCCATTTGGCATGTACCTCATTGGACACCTGCAACAACTGGAGAGGCCACAAAAGTACCTCACAAAGAGGATCCTATGCCTTAAACATTTGTCCCATATGGACAGACTCAAAAAACTCCAACTATTCTTGTTGGCTGTTGGTGAAGCACCCACCAAGAGGAGAAAACACTGAGAGAAGAAAGAAGCCACTTTTGAGATTTTAAGTATTTTTCTTCAGATTATTTGTTAAGATTTCTGCATTGCCGCCTACTTTTTGCTAAACTTGATATCTGAATTAGGAAATGCATTTAGAACACATCTAGAGCCTGTTTACTGCATTTCCTGTGTTGCACTTATTTTAAAATCGTTTTTTTCTTAAAACTTGCATTTTACCTGTCTCTGGCCTAGCACTCAAGTGTGGGGTCATTTATTGCACTGTTCTAACTTGTTGCTACTTGTGTATCTCTGCTATCTTTAAACAAAAAAAAAAAAAAAAAAAAATCTTGCTTTTTTCCCACTTTCTGAAATTTAAAAAAAAGTTTGGTTACAGATTTGCTGTTCTGAACTGTTTGTAGTTTCTTGGAGGCCATTGCTTGCTTGGGCTAAAGGGAAGTCTCTGTGTTCATCAGTGGCAGTGGTAAACACTGAACAGCATGCCTGCCCCTGTGAGAGAGGTTACTGCCTAGAAACTGTAGTTTTATTGGCCATTTTGGGTCAATTCCAAACTCCTTGATCCCCCTCTCTTAAAACCCTGTTTTAGTATCGGGCAGCGCCGCTTAATCAGGTTTAAAGTATTCCCGGCTCCACAAAGTCTGCTCTTCACTTTTTCCCTTAGAATTGTTCCAAATCTCAAAGTAAGCACTCTATTTTCCTTCTAAAACCCAGCAGTAGCTAGGATAAGTGTTTTATAAGTAAGAACTAATAAACTAAAGCACTACACCCTCTTATACTCCCTTTAAGTACTTGGCTCCCTATTGGTCCTTTTTGATCAAGTCAAAAAGTAATTCCTGATACTATTCTGGCATGTCCAAAAGTCAGTTTCAGGTTCACTCTCCAGTCTAGCTGGTGAATATGGGACTCTTGAGGCAATACTACAACTGCCTTATGTACACAAACCATCCTCTCCTCTTCCCAACAAGCTCAAATATATGTGAGAGATGCAACTATATAGCCAAAATGGAGGCTGAGCTCTCTCAACATAGTGCTGACACGGTCAGTCTGGAGGAGAAGGTAATCACACACACCACAAATCCAGTCTCACATAGACCTATCGCAACAGCAAACCAAACACATAAACACACAAAAACATACTTGGAGGCTCTAAATAAAAATCTGCCCAAGCAACAGAGACCTCTAAAGCATACATCCAAGCAACTGCTACCCCACAACAATACCCACGTATCACATAGTTCACAAAGTCAGTGTGCCACACAGTCACAGCCCTTAAGGCTAAACAACACACCTAATACACTTGTAATAGGTGACTCTATTGTCAGACACACTGACGTCCCTCTCACCAGGCTGAACAAGGAGAAGGTCACTGTAAGCTGCCTGTCAGGTGCCAGGATCCACCACATAACACAAGCACTCAGGTCACACCAAAGCAATTACAAATATGACTCCGTCATTGTCCATGCTGGTGTGAATGACCTGAGACGTACCTCCCTGGATTACATGAAAAGAGACATAGAGGAGCTCTCTGATCATGTGCCCTAGGCCGGTATGACCCTGACCTTGAATAGCATCTTACCCTCACCAAGAATGATACCACAGTATAAAGACAAAATGATCAATTTCAACAATTGGCTAAAGTATTGGTGTCACTCAAAAGGGATCCAGTGTCTGTCAGCCTGGGATGACATGCTTGACAAGCCACGTTGCTTCGCTAGGGACAGCTTGCACCTGTCACCCCTGGGTTTTCGAATACTGGCCAAGGCTCTTGCCACCTCCATAGTGCCTTTTTTAGGCAAGGCTCAAAAGACAAACCCACCTCCTTAGACAACACAAGAAAAAGAAACTAAGGGTAATGCTGCTCAATACCAGAAGTCTAAACCTCAAGATGCATGCACTCGAGGCTCTCCTCAGTATGGAGAATATGGATATCTGTGCAGTAACAGAAACCTGGTTCAAGGCTCCCAAGAGCACCCCAGCACTACCAGGCTATATCTCATACCATGCTTTTTGGCCCCAAAACTCGGACCGAACCACAAGAGGAGGGGGAGTATCCATATTCATCAAAGATACCCATACCTCCAGGCTAGTGGCACTGCACGAAGCATATGAGACCATCCATGTGCAACTAACAGTGGGCAAAACTGCCTTCCAGTTTGTAGCCTGCTACAGACCACCCTCCCAAACTCAGGAACCCCACTCAGCTTTCCTGAAGACACTGGTGAATATGAAGGTCTCTCCAAACACCATTATATTGGGTGACTTTAACTACCCAAACATAGACTGGGAGCACTACTCAAGCCCCAACACCCTAGCCCAATGGTTCCTAGAATTTATAAACTCAAATGCTATGGAACAACTGGTCACCACTCCCACAAGAGGGGAAAACATATTGGACCTGATCATCACCAACATGGGGACTCAATATTCCATACCAGAGGTATACCCCTCATTGGTAAGATCTGACCATAAATTAATCACTATGGACATCCATATCCCGTCCCCACCCCCACCAAAGGAAACCACAGTCAAAAACTTCTCAAAAGCAAACTTCCCACTTCTCAAAACCGAGGTGGAATCCTTCAAAGCCCCAGGGCCAGTGGAAAATATGGCCCAAACCGCAGAATCCTTTACAAACACATTCTATGGATACCTACAGGAATGCATGGATCATGCTATCCCAAATAAAACCAAGACACACTCCTCCAAAGGCAGGAGACCTGTCTGGTGGACCCCAGCCATAAATAAGCTGTACAACAGAAGGAAGAAGCTATACATGATAGAGCAAAGTCCCTGAAAGGGAAGGCAACTCTGATCAGTACTAACAAGAAACTACGATCCCTCATAAAATCATCTAAGGCTATCTTTGAAAGAAAAATTGCACAGGACGCTAAAGGTAATCACAAGACTTTCTTTAGTTATGTCAGAAACCTGGGTGGCAACTCCCAGATATGCTCTGAGTTAGTGCAAAATGACAAAAAATACACTGAACCCACAGACATTGCCAACATCCTGGCAGACAGGTTCAGTGCAACCCCCCCCCCCCCAAATGAGCAAATGACTATCCCAACAGAGTGTAGCCTCCCTGACATCACAGATGCACAGGTGAGAGCTGCCCTCTCCAAAGCAAAAAACACAGCATCAATGGGAACGGACGGTGTCTCGGGCTGCGTTTTACATGAGCTCCAAGAAGAACTGAACCCTCACTTAAAATCACTGTTCAGTCTCAGCCTTACAACAGGATATGTACCCAAAGAATGGCGTACTGCAACAGTGGTCCCACTCCATAAAGGTGGTGCCACAATGGACCGCAGACACTACCGCTCTATAAGCCTAACTAGCCTGGTCTACAAAGCTATGGAGCATATCATCATGGAACTCATAAACAAAGACATTGGGAACCTCCAAACACTGGATCCTACCCAATACGGCTTTGTTAAGGGCAGATCTTGCCTCTTGAACCTGGTCAATTTCTTTGAAACAGTCACCAAGGCCATAGACGAAGGGAAGGTAGTCCACACAGCCTACCTTGACCTTGCAAAAGCCTTCGACACAATACCCCACTTGGGCATCATAAATAAGCTCACCAGCTTAAATATCAACCCCTATGTCACAAGATGGGTTGCAAACTGGCTTAGGGATAGAACCCACATGGTCAGAATTGCAGGTGCCATGTCAGACTCTAAACCAGTTACAAGTGGTGTCCCACAAGGCTCAGTCCTGGGACCTCTCTTGTTCGGTATATATTTCTCTGAGGTACAGGCTAACACAGGAGGACTATGGCTGACAAAGTTTGCAGATGACTGCAAATTGGGGGCCATAATCGACTCACCGGCTGACACAAGCATCCTCCAAAAATGTCTCACAGAGACGGATAACTGGTGCCAGAGCCATGGCCTAAAGCTAAATGCCAAAAAGTGCATAGTCATCCCCTTTGGGAAAAACAAATTGACCACAAATTACCACATAGGTGGTAATCCATTAAGTACGGAAGAAGTAATTAGGGATTTCGGGACCCAAGTAGATTGCAATCTCTCCTTTGACAATCACATTGCCAAAGTGGTTAGAAAGACATTCTATATAGCCCACCTTATCATGAAGGGGTTCACATCTAGATCAAGAGAGGTCATTGTGCCCCTCTACTCATCACTCATCAGGCATATAATTGAATACAATGCCCCATTTGGGATGTACCTTACCCGACACCTGCTACAACTAGAAAGATCCCAAAAGTACCTCACCAAGAGGATCAAGGGACTCAAGCAGATGCCCTATGCAGTTAGGCTAAAGAAACTCCAGCTCTACTAAGTTGCTTACCGCCTACTCAGAGGCGATCTGTGCCTGACATATAATGCCATGTCCAACCCAGAATTAATGGACATGCTCCACCTCAAGAAATCCAAATCGATGAGAACTACACTCTCCAATGACTTAAACCTCAGCACAGAAATAAATAGAACATGCTGGAGGGACAGATTCATATCCCAGAGGCTCCCCTCAATATGGAACAAAATCCCAATCCATGTCAGACAGAGCCCCTCAATGACCCTCTTCAAGAAGAATCTTGACGTTTGGATGGGAGATCGTAAATTTACCCCTGGGATCTTCTCTGTGTCACTGCTAGACAGAGGCACGGTAAACTAACCTTAAATTGGCTATCGTCTGTGACTTACTATACAGAGGCACAGTCAACTAATCTAAGAAGGGTGGCGAAAGCCAAACACACTCTAGCTAGGCTTGTAAATGCCCTAGGGCAGATAGCCTAGTATCAACCTATGAACCTATGAACCTATATTGTCTGTCTGGTATTGCCTACTTAATGGCGATCTCTGCTTGACTTACAAAGCCATGACAGATCCAGCTTTGTTAGAAATGCTACATTTAAGGAAATCCTAATCCCTCCGCACCACATGCTCCAGAGACCTCTACCTCATTACCACAATCAACAGAACATGCTGGAGGGAGAGGTTCATAACCCAGAGACTGCCCATGCTATGAAATAGACTTCCCATACATGTCAAGCAGAGCACCTCACTGGCCCTCTTCAAGAGAAGTCTTGATGAGTGGATGGGAAATAGAAAATTCACCCGGGGATCACTCCAGTGGCTCTACTTGACAAAGGCACTGGGAACTAAGGTCGGGTGGCACGATGCCAGGATAATCCTATGGGCTAGGCTTGTAAAGGCTCCAGGGCCATTAGCCTAGTACACACCTATGAACCTATGAACAAGAAGCAATTCAATTCAACATTTACATGAACACCATAGAATGCTAATAAAAATAATAGTGTCTGGTTCCTCTCAAAATTCACAGCAGATTACCTTCTCCTTATTCCTGTAACTCACCAAAAGAGACCTACACTTTGTTTTCTCTCCGAGCCAGAACTTTTAATATTCATATAAATTAAAATAACATACTGCAATAAAGTATATACACACTAGAATCAAATGAGACAATAATATGAGACAAGTATTTCAAATAATGTGTTCTACCTACCCAGCAGATCTATAACAGTTCTAGTGAGCTATCTTAGGAAAATCCTAGAATGTTTAGCAATAAAAATCACAAGTGTGGAGCCTATCGTAGAGGCCTCATGTCATTAACCTCTTCTAGTTCATTACGTAACTATACTATGTCCTGTCTTTCTTTGTATAAATTGAATGTATTTTCCATTGCTTGGCCCTTTGCTATCCCTATCACTTCCCTTACCACCATCTGCTTTATATAGTATTGCTCTATTCCCTCAGTCGATGATACTTCCTTACTGACTTTTTTTTTACTTTATCCTTGCTTGTCACATTGTGACAGTCAGTATTTTTATTGTTGATTTCTTTTGCACAGATGTCTCTTTGATGGCAGATATGATTTTTCTCCCCAGATTTCCCATCTCTCTAATTGCTCCTGAGCATAAACACTGGTACAACAAACATTTAATATATTCATTTTTTTGACTACGCACATCTCATGTTTTTACATAGTTTTAAGTATCATATTATAAACGACTTGTTATTTCCCTCGTTTGAGAAGACAGGTTATAAAGAACCCCTATGGGAACTGTATTAGTACTTATGATTTTTTAAGGAAATTTAAAGTGCCTGTTCCTCCTCCCTGTATGCTTGTCATTTTTTCATTTCTGTTGCTCTGACCTCTTAGAAATCTCTACCATGAATGTTACCCTCCCTGTCTTTCCTGTGGTGTATAAATCTTGTTATGGTGACATGCTGGGTTTCTTTCTTTCTTTTTTTTGACATGCTGGGTTTCTTAGCCACAGTATCCAAATAGTGCTCTTCGTTTAGAACTATCGAAGTAGAACATTTCTTATACATACTATAAGTACTTGTAGTCAACATTTGACACTACCTTCTCTTCTCTTTTTCATATTGCTTTTCTGGAATATGAGCTTTACACTTCTTCAGAAACTTCTTTCTCATTCTATCTGTTTTAAGAATGATTTTTTGGAGGAAGGTTGAGATTTTTATTAATGCATTATTTCAGTTGGTTGACTTTGTGGTTATCCCACTAGCCAAATGCCTTTTTAGGGGGTACGCTTGGAGGCAAAGACACCATAAACTTACTGAAAAAATAATAAAGTAATATGAGTTGCATGTACATACAGTACAGTTCACTTATACAAGCAGATTTATAAATTAAATCTTCAATACCTTTCTCTTGTCCAGAGTAAATGCTTCCTAATATAACATTTAAACCTATTAAGTAGGATTCTTGTTTTCCTCATAAAGTGATGTATTACACCTGTAAAGGCCTGTATCCTGGCAGGTGGTTTTGCAGCTCTCACTGATTCCATAACCCTAAGATGTATACCACTTATTAGGCAACATGTCAGTTCCCATACTGTACTGTATCACAGTCTCACTCATACAATGGACAGACACCATCTTAGGGAAAGTTACTGAGGACTAGTGGCTTAACTGTACAGTTGTATGGACATCTTCTTCATTGACCTCATCCATTTCCCAGCCAAATCCTTGGTCCCTAGATGGGAAGTGGAATATAGCTTCTTATCCTTTACAACTGCTCCAATGACCATCAGGATTGTTCCCTGTTCCTCCCAGTAATGGTAACAATTAGATACCTAGCCTCTCTGTACCAATGGTTTACTAGCCCTAGACTCCTAACAGTGGTCTTTCCAGCAGAAGTTATTTCTTTCTCCTCTGAGTTCCCATCCCACTCTACTGTGTGTGTGTGTGTGTGTGTGTGTGTGTGTGTGTGTGTGTGTGTGTGTGTGTGTGTGTGTGTGTGTGTGTGTGGTGGTGGTGGTGGGGTTCTTCTATTATATAAAGTTCAAACATTGTTCTCCATTTCCATTGGCAGAACCTCTGTAAAGGAGGCAGTCTGTACCATGAGAGTACAGAAACATTAAAAAGGTACAGCTGGAGGGGAACACAGCTATGTTCAGTCATCATCACTCTCCTAGATCCTACTGTTTCTGAACAGGCCATCATTCTTGGCACCTCAGTGGAAGTGGCTGTAGCATTTGTGGACACCAGCTGGATATGTTTCCCTATGAATCTGTCTAGAGATAACTACTGTCCTCTATAAGCAATGCTGTGTCCTTCAGAAAGGGTTCTGGAAGATTGCTGCTCCATAAGCACACAACTTCATTACCTCCATCATCTGTCATTTTTTTAAAACTATTTACTACTGTTTCACTTACTGTTTGCGCATTTTTTTAATTACATTTTAAATTTATTTATGCTGAGTTTGCTTATACTCTGTCAATGCATCTCTGTTCTTAAAAACATTTACTCTACCCGGCTAGTGTCCAGAAGTTCCCAAGTCCAATCGATTTGTTCTCTGTTTGTTTTGCTGTTTTACATTGCAGAAACAGTGATACCAAAGTCAAAAGTCAAATTTTACTGTAAGTTATCTTGGGATGTGTTTGTTTTCTACAGCTTTGATTTGTTCCTGCAAGTATTAAATAATGAAACTTTGCACTGATAAAGAAAATGATTGATGGTATGCGATGTCATTTTTTTTAATGAATATTAGCTCTTGCTCTGCAGAACAAGGTTATGTTAGTATTGTTGCAGTGCAAGTATTACATACACTTACTTTGTTTTAAGCATCCTGTACAGGATTTGACTCAGATCACTGAAATGTGAAATACGTACTGTACCTTGTTGTGGCCTACACCTGACTATGGCACGAAGCCTCAGGAGGCATACCTATTACTATCGCTAATAATTAGACAAGTATATAACTGTGGCAGGGTGAACTCTGCAGCATAACTTTACAAGTAACAGCAAGATCCCAGGCAAAATGAACTATGAAAGGAATGCAGAGAAATACCTGTTTAGATTAATTACTGCAAATTTCTTAATCGGTATTGAATTCATCTTGTCAACTCGCTAGTTTATTATTAGAATTAAGGTGACATCTTTTTTGGGATGACTTATTTAGTACATCAACTCACTCTGTTTTTTTTTTTTTTTTTTTAACAAAATCATGTACCATTACATAAGAACATTTGACAGATATCAATGTATTTGAACTAAAAAGGAAATAATGTCCAACAAATTTATTGTTTTCAGAAATCATTCTATGCATATCAACTTGGATTAACCTATAAATGCATACACTATTGAATCAACCTTTAAAATGTAATCTGTTCCTCACTTTTAACTTTTTTTTTTCCTGCCCTCCAGCTTCACAGTAGCCTTTCTTGCCATTCCCAGCTCTGGCTTTAATGTCTTTTTTCTCAGCTGCACCTCAGATATTTTGCATAATCCTCAAGGTTATCTTCAGGGTACATTTTTGGTCTCTAGTGCTTGCCTGGTAGAATTCTTAGCTAAGTTCAGCCAGAGGGATGCTCTTTCTCCACATGACATATGTATTTTTCAAAGGATTGTAAGGCATTGTCCACATAATGTAGTGGTGTTGAGATAGTAAGTAATCATAAGGACTGACCCCAGATGAAGACAAATTTCCCTGCTCTGTTATCCCCCACAGTAATTAGCCATATGGTGATGTCAGTGACCATCTAGCTTCACTAGTCAAGTGCCATTCTAACCATGTACCAAGGACATGGCTGGTGTAAGTTATGGGGGGAGGTGACCCAATTCTTCCTTCCTTCATACAGGGAAGACCTTGCTGGTTAGCCTTCCTGATATTCTGTGGTCACTTCCAAATCCTGATGACTGCTGGAACAACTATTTCCCATAAAAAAATAAATTTATGTCCATTTTAACTGATAGTTTTACTTTTGCAATGACATTCTCATTGGAATCAACAGCATTTAAAAGCAGTGAAGACATCTATGACATATAGAGCAGTGAAAATGTGGTTCAGAACCCACTGTTTTGTGGAAGCTGTGGAAATAAATAATTTTCTTCCAAGTTTTGCAAGAGACTGAAGAACTGCAATATGGTGTAAGAGCATGCAATCCAAACAGATAGCAGAGGTGTTGAGAGATGGAGAGGATAAGTGTACAACTCAAAAATTAGGCTTGGAGAAGAATTGTAGGAGTAAGTATCATTTGTCGCTTGTCACAAAATAGAGAAATCACCGAAGTGGGGAATAGAAGGCTTGGCACATAAAGCAGGTTTGATTAACCTGCAAATAGCTTTGTTTAAGATATGAAATGCTGGGTTACCTACCACAAAAAGGGAATAGGAGAAAGATCGCTACTCCTATAGGTGTCAGCACAAAGGGTCAGTAGATCAGGGATCACTGCCATATTGTCTGTATAGAGGCTCATCCATACACCGAGTTGAAGAGTTCTGTGACATGCTAATTCCTCATGTTTTGGCATTCCCCCACACCCAAACTACATATACTCATACAGCTGTTCTTGACAGCTGTGCATGTAATTATTTAAAATGAAAAAAAAAAAAAAAAAAAACAGTGTAAGAAACTTCTCTGTGTGGAAGATTTTCAGTCCATATATTTCTAGTTAATCACTGTATATTAATCAGATCAGACAATAGTAGTAGAAGTAGCGAACGTAAACTCGTCAAGTCAAAAAGTAATAATAGAAAATATATAATTCTACAGCATTACTAAGTATTCAAAAGTAATCCAAGCAAGGCAGGCAGTCTGTTTCCAGTCGAAAATCCTTTAAGTACACAGACAAGCGATCCAAGTAAAACAAAAATAGAGTAATAATTTCCTCACAAGCTTTCTAAATATATATATATATATATATATATATATATATATATATATATATATATATATATATATATATATATGGTTCCCTATCAGAAGCCTGAAACACTATAAGCCTGAAAATCAAAATCCTGAAAACTATAGACTGAAAGTTCAAAATCCTGAAAGACCAAAATCCTGAAACTCAAAATCCTGAAAACACAAAATGGACATACTGACGTCATTGTGGCTTTGCTATTGTTAGCCCTGTGGTGTTGGGTCATGCGCTGGGTTCAGGTAAGTGTGCGGTTGGTTTTATGTTAGGGTTAGGGGCGGTTTAAGTGAGTTAGGGTTAGGGCGCAGGTTAGGCATGTATGCAATAGTGACAAATATTGGGGTTAGGGGTGGTTTAAGTGAGTTAGGGTTAGGGCGCGGGTCAGGTGAGTGTGCGATAGTGACGGACCCTAGGCTTAGGGTTAGGGTCAGGGTCAGCTGGTAGATATTAGTGTCTTTATAGTGACATATTAGCATTATTTGTGTTTTCAGGATTTTGAGTTTCAGGATTTTGGTCTTTCAGGATTTTGAACTTTCAGTCTATAGTATTCAGGATTTTGATTTTCAGGCTTATAGTGTTTCAGGCTTCTGATAGGGAACTATATATATATATATATATATATATATATATATATATATATATATATATATACTTTTTATCAGGCATGGGAGTGGTTTATTGTGCTGTAAATCAAAGTGTTATTGGTACACATGTTAAATTCACATCCCTTCCCCCATCAGTGTGACATTCGAGCTGGTCCTGCCCTACCTAGTAGCTGTCATAATAATATATAGCCCTAATGTACTTTAATGGTACATCTTATTTAACCAAATTATTAAGTAGATTATTAAGTCTGTGATTTTTATACAAGGCAATATACTACATGGCTGGAAATATATCAACCTTAGTTCATTTTGCGATCAAAAATTATATATAAATATATACATATACATTTTGCATGTAAAAATCAGTTTCTATTTTCATAACCTATTGTTAACAAAAATCGCTTTCATCCTTCTAGACTTCTTCAGGTCTGTGTACAAGAACCCTAAAAACCTATGTAATTGTATAATTAGTTAGTATTGTTATTACCATCATTTTGAATAAAGTAGAAAAAAAGAGAACCAGAAAAAAATAAAAATAAAAAAATATATGTATGATGATGGAAACAAAATATACACTTAAATTTCAAATGATTTAAAATGGTATTTAAAACCAATTTGTAGAAAAAAATAAAATAAAATACAATTAGTCATGTAAACAATGTGGCAATTTTCTAAGTTCCAGTGCACTTTTAATCGAACAGTAGTAGTTTAGTCCAGGCTTTCTAAAATAGATCAGCTTTAATTGCCACATGAGTTCATGTTTCTCCAGAATATTCGGGATGTCTCCTTCAAGATCACCCATGTCTATGCGATCCAGGATCTGGAACTTAAAACCTGTGTGTCTTTTATGAAGAGAAAGGTGTTTGGCTAGTGCATTATTTTTACATCCAGAGCGGATTTCTGACAGATGACATGAAATCCTTCGCTTTCGTTTATTTACAGTCTTGCCCACATAGAATGCATCACATTCATTGCACTGTGCCCTGTAAATTACTTTTTTAGTGTTACAGTCACCCCCTGCACTGGTTTTAATGATCTTCTTTAAATAAGGGCAATAAAAACGATCACCTTGCTGTATAAATATACAAAATGTACATTTAAAGTCAGATGTTAAAAAACATCCTGGAACCCATTATAGAACTGAAAAGGACTGAAGCACCTTCACTCAACTTCCCCAGTAGAAAAATGTTAAGTAATCCCACAGAGAATAACAAATGCAAAAATAGCTGCATCCTGACATACACTTTGGATTATCACAGTATCAAAAATATAATTGAAGAAAACCGGGACATTGTCACAGGAAACCCTTTTCTGATTAACATCTTAGGTGAAGCCCCATCATTTGTTTATAGGAAGGCCAGGAATATTAGAAGTTTTGTTGAATTTAAACCTAGACCATGTGAGAAAAACACTAAAAGATGTGAAACTAATTGTACACTGCTTCAGTAACCAAGTGAACAGGCAGGAAATAATGTCCATGGCCTCCAAACCCCCTAGCGATTGCCATGCTCAGAGCTTCAATAACTAAATTCATGGAGGGAGGATAATGGCCATGATCTCCAAAGCACCAAGGGCATCAGGCAGTATAGCAGGCATCAACAGCAGGATGACCAGTGAGTATGTCAATGTAAGGGGAAATGCAGTGTACAATGGGCAATGTCTTTATTAATGGTATATGTGTGAATGAGTACCTTTCTTGCAGTGTCTAGGAAACATCACCTGAAGCACATACTGGGATATAAGTCAGACTATAGAAGCATGCAGGATTTCCTCCATGCTGCAGCACACCTCTATGTGTTGTAGTTACATAAGCATGTACTGTACTGCAAACACAGCGTATATTATTTCTCCTGCCCCCATGCACTTGTTTACTGAAGCTATTGGAATGATGCTGCATGTTTCCCCATGCCCACACTGAATTTGAGATAGCCATATGTTTCTGCAGCTGAATTTCACTTCATACTTTTGACCCTGCTGACTAGTAACCTGAATCCTAAAATTACACTTATTGCAATGAAAAGGAGGTTCAATATTCTGCATTACAATGTCATGTTTTCCTCATAAAACAAAAATCTTTTGACAAATAGATGTTCTAGTTCTTCACTGCAGTGCCCCATCTTTTTCCTTATGTTGTAATTTTCATATAACGTTATTTTCTAACATCTTGCAGCACCTCCTTCACACATTTCATCTGAGTGTGCCTCCATTCATTTCATTAAGTGTAATAATTTATTTACAATCTGGACCACAGTATTACATTCATCTCTCTTCACAGGTAAATAGTACTTAACCTTTGTCTGCCACAGCACACGTACTAACTACTGCAATAACAGTTACTAAACCATTTTCTGTTTTTCACTTATCATTCTATCACATATCCAACACTAATTCTTCATAACCTTTTCTCCCTCAGATCTCACGACATCTTCTTTCTAATACTTTACCATTTTTTAGCAAATCCCCTTTTCAGAAAAGTATCTTTGCAGTTCTAATTTCCCCACAGAACTGATTCTTGAACAAAATCTTTCATTTCTCTTTCCTTTCCTGACATTTTGTAACCATATGTTCACATCCCCATATCTTTCTTTTTTTACCTTGCAGTAATTCCTTCTTTCCCTTTACATCTTATCTACCAACTTCCTACAATTATCTCTGAGATCCTCTCACCTTTCCCTGCTTCTACTCTTACATACCAGTCACTCAAATTTCTTTGTGGATCTTCGCTGTGTAGGATAGTGGGATGGAGTCCTGTCTGAGACCTAGATGACTCGAGATCAGTTTGTGACTTAGGTACTAGAAGAGCCAGGGAGTGGGACCTAGATGACTCGAGATCAATTAGTGACCACGGCCAGGGAGTGGTGTGGCAGGACTGTCAGTTTTGTTGACTTGCCCATTTGAGGAGAGAGGGTGTGATTTCTGCCTGAAATTTATGAATTCCTGGAGCGGAGTTCCATAGCCAAAAGGCAAATTCCTATTAAAATTGAGAGTTAGAGTGTAGGGCTGGATATGTATTGTGATATGCATTATACATCAGCTTCACTCAGTCATGGTATCATAAAGAAATCTCCCATGTAAACAACAGTATATATGATACTGCATGAACCTCTGCTTTGCTTTTCTATGTCCCCTTCCCAACTCACCTGTGGTTAAGATGGTTCCAGCACGGGGGGGGGGGGTGAGATAGGTGGGGACTGGGGGATACTGAAGCTAGAAGTAAGTGGAATGCATTGATAAAGAGTGTTTTAATCAATAGTTTTGCTTTATTAAGTTATATACAGAACAGAACATGGTCGAAATTCTTGTTTTTGGTTCATTAACTGGAATGAAACAGGAGATGGTCAGCTGGAGGGTAGACATGGGGGGACTATAAAATTCTTTCATGCAGCTCTCTTACCCATACACAACCCTCTGATTGATTTCCTGTAATGCATAGATGGAAAACCTTAATAAGGTCAGTAACATAAACCATTCTTCCTGTGTCACATCAAAACACAGTATATCACTCTTAAATGGGTTTGCCCTAGAGCCATTTAGTAAGTGAAATACTAACCAAGTTACTTAAGCCTCAGTACTTTTAGGAATCTGAAACACTGCTTTTATATAGCTATCTATAGATATATCTATTGATTTACAGCTATATTTATGGATATAGCTATATAAATATCCATCTATATCTATCTATCTATATATATATATATATATATATATATATATATATATATACACGCACACACACACACACACACACACACACACACACACACACACACACACACACACACACACACACACACACACACACACACACACACAATGATTTATCAAACAGTGAATGCTCAAAAGAATGAACCTAAAAACATCTATCTTTTTAGATGGAATCACACAATAATGAAAAAAAAAACACAGAAAACAATATTTTATGCATGATTCAAGCCCTCTGCACTCCTGCTAATCGTGTATACCAACACTATATAGCAACTCCGAGATCACACAACAGCCATGAAAGGGCAAAGTCCCAGTCTCTGCTGCAATGTATCCAGCCAAACAAGTAAAAAAATGTTGCTCTTTTAAGCATTAGTTCTTGTCTTCTCCGTATTCTTCCAATTTTAGTATATGTGCTGTCAAAGCAAGCACATACAATCAAACAGGCTGATGAGATTTGAACTCATAACCCCTGGTTTACAAGACTAGTAATCTAACCCCTGAGCTACAGTGTCAAAAAAAATTGAATTATCGGACAGAGCTACTGGTGAGGTAATAAATGCCTCGGTCAAGTGTTGAACCCAGGTCCCTGTCAACTATAACACTCTGCATTAACCCACCATGCTACACAAGCTTTTAGTAAAGCAGGTCTTGAACCCAGGACCCTGTACACTATAGTCACCAATTAACCACTAAGCCATCACAGCTGTATGAGCTTTAATGTTTGCATACATGTTATGAACACAAATGTCATTTTTAATTGATTAATGTCCACTTTTTTTGCCAGTACCTTTTTAATCACACAGTCTCACTTTTTCTCTACCATCTATTTCAACCCATACCTAACCTCTGATGTTTTTATATAATCCCCTGGTTCTACCTCACTTCAACGACACGCCGGAACATCGACAGGGAAATCGCGAGCCCCAGAAGATCGACAGCGCAGAAGACCGACGCGACGGGACCAAGAAGATCGACAAGCAGAAGACCGACCTGACGGATGAAAGCACCGACGCCGAGGATGCCGAAATGGGAAAAGGCTGTGTAAGTATGCGGTAGTGACGGACGTTAGGGTGCGAGTAAGGTAAGTGGGGATAGGGGTGGGTTAAGTGAGTTAGGGTTAGGGAGCGGGTCAGGTAAGTGTGCGGTAGTGATTGTGTTTGGGTTAGGCGGGATAAGTGAGTTAGGGTTAGGGAGCGGGTCAGGTAAGTGTGCGGTAGTGATTGTGTTTGGGTTAGGGGCGGGATAAGTGAGTTAGGGTTAGGGAGCGGGTCAGGTAAGTGTGCGGTAGTGACGGACCTTAGGGTTAGGGTTTGGGTCAGGGTTGTAGGTAGTTGTGTATGTGTGGTTTAGTGTGGGTTTGTAGGGATTTTGGTGTGCTTGTGTTGTGTATGTGGTTTTTGGACGGGGAATGTGTTTTGGTTGTTGATTGTGGTGTGTGAAGTGTATGAGGTTTCGTGTTTGTGTACCGTCGGTTATTTCGTTGTCGGGCATGTGGGATTTCGTGTTTTTGTACTGTCGGTTATGTGGTGTCGGTGATTGCGTTGTCGGTGTTGTGGTGTTTCGTTTATGTGAGGTAGAACCAATCCCCTACATGCTTAAATCCACACTGAATGCTTACTTAAATCATTCAACAGGTTTTAGTCTTTTCCCTGTTTTCAGCTGCATTCATTTCTTCTTCATGCTATTTAACCACATCAGCTTATCATATTAACACAAATTGACTCATCTGCAAATATGAATACCTTTGTTTACTTCCCTTCCTTATTTTTATCCCTCTTATCTTCTCTTGTGGAACAGCAAATGCTATTGATCAGATCCAAGTTGAACTCACAGCAGAGATAATAAAGACATAGAGAAAGGAACACATTTACTGTAATATATGCGTTAAAGTGTGGTGTTTCTTCTCATGTGGCATAACAGTGACACCATACTGCCATAAAAATCACACTTTTTTCAGTGAGACACTCTCTTATATGAAGCACTTTACTGAAAATCTAGTTTACTTACCTGAATATCAGTTACTTCATCTTATTGGTAACTTTTTTCCTGACATATCTATCATGTATTCATATCCTCACCCCCATCAGCCTAAACTCATACTCCTCCATGCTGTATTATTGATAGATCTACAAAACCGGGGCTGGAGAAAATAAAAAAGACTGGTGCACTTACATTCCCTCTCTGTTCTTCATTCATATTTTACATTGAGACTGATCCCTCTTTTTCTTAGTGGTGTTTTTATAATCTGTTTCCTTATCTCCCTTCAGTTTACAGACATCCGACTTCTAGTTCATTTACTTCACCTACTTCCCCAACCAATTATCTTATTTCCATAGAATTTTTCAGGATATCATCATTACTAGAATTATCCTGAGACTTTAAGTTCAAGTCCATGTATATTGCAAACAAAATACCAATGTGTGTAAATGTTCATGTTTAACCAGATCCACACTCATGACCCAGTAATTCATATTTACTGAACACTAAGATCTCTGCATGGACTGGACCATTGGACCATGACTAATACATTACCTTTACGAGCAGTGCTGCCTCAGCCCACCCTTCTAAACAACAATAAAAATAAAAAACAAAAACAGTTGGAAAAACAGCTCTTAATCCAACTGTCAGAGGCAAAAAATGCTCACTTGACTTATATCCAGAAGTCGCTTATTGACAAATTTAAAGGTGCAAAGTTCAAAGCTCACCTCTCCTTCTTACCCTCTAGCTGTTCACATCACCATAAGCTCTCTTTATTGTTGATACCACTAGTCCTCTAATAAGACATTCATGCAAAGTACATATAACAAGGACTCATTGTGCATTCCTTTAATAAACCCACCTTTTTATAACGTCTGTAACCATCTCATTAATCAACACTCTCATTTCTGCATTATAATATAAAATATTCACAAATATTCTCACATCTTCATTTGCTCCTTTTGTTACATCCACTAAGATCTTTCTTTTATAAATGCCTTTTGTCGATCTAGTCCTATTATTTATATATATATATATATATATATATATATATATATATATAATATATATATAAAATATTCCCTTCCCCAGTATAAATATTTATCTGTCATTTTTTCCTTTTATTTATTTATTGATATTTGGTGACCGGGAAAGTCTAACTGGGTGATGAATCCATTTTCAATGGAGGCCCGGGGAGAAAAACTCCAACAAATTATGATATGCTTACAAATTATACAAGGAAAAGTAAATTGAGTAGATAGAAACATACTTACAAATATATATAATTGAAGCTGATTTTGTAGAAGAATAGACCATTGTAGAAACATAGTTGCTAAAGTAGTTGCTATTATTATTAAGTACGGGTACAATATTAAAGCGTAATACACCATTTTAAAATCTATAAGGTAGACATTAATTACAAATGTCTTATGCGCCACTCTATTTTTTTCAGACACCACAGAACACTGCTTTCAAATAATAATCTACTTAATTTATAATAAAAGGCATCCAAATGTACAACTTTTAAAATCATTGTCATTAAAACATGGCTCATGGTTTCCTTATTGCAGGTTTTACTCAACTCTTGAAAGACCTTCATTAATACTGCATTTAGTTCCTTACTCAGTTTTATATGTTTCTCTGAAATATCTACAATGGCAAATCAAATGTACCTGATAAGAACTTAGAATCTTAAATCTATCTGGCTTCCATCCTACGTCCTTGTTTGTATTGCTACAGTGAAACTTTTTCCTTCTTTATTCATGCAGAAAAAATACAGGGAATATAAACACCTAAATGCCCAAACTCTTGTGCAGAAGTACTGTTTCCATTTTATATAACTGTAAAGAGGCTTTCCATGGCAACCAATTAGATGCAGGTGCATCTTAGGGTATATAACAGTTAATGCCTGTGGAAGAAAACATATTTTTGACCTCTGGATTGAGAAAAGGTGCTAAGAGGAATATCCAGGGAGCTACAAGTTTACAATGAAGGCAGTCTGGAAAGGCGCCGGTGAGACTGGAAAAGAAGTAGACACCGTTGTTCTCTAAAGAGAAAATGAAGAAAATAGCCTGCCTGTATGGCAAATAATCTTTAAGGGAAAAGACTTGAGATTTTCTAAGTACTGTTTTGTTTACTGACCAACATTAAAGAAGACAATGTGTATTCTAGAAAGCTAAAAATTATTGAAATAAACTTTGGAGAATGAACCTAGCAGTGCATGAATGACTGAGATTCTTTTTCATTGCCCCTCATTTTATGATGTCTTTGTAAATAAGCATCCTTTTAAAAACCAAAACAATAATGAAAGAATCACCAGCGTGACCAGAGGCTTAATGAGAGCCTTCTGCTCTCAAGGAAAGGCAGGGATGCTTGAGGTGCTACAGCATGCATGTAAACAAACCATGTCCCCCAATACTGTGCCCATTGCATGTCCACTTCAGCTTATCATATCCTTGGAGCACTTACTATGCCAGGCAGGGAAAAATTAAGGCGTACAGCAAAGATTCTGTACTAGTTATCAGTGTGATGGCAATACCATGACTGGTTGTTATATGGGCAGGTTTGAGACAACTGGCCAAGTAGTTGGCAGGAACGAGGGTTAAAAAAATCATTTTCACACTGAATGGCATGTGGAAACATATTGAAAAGCTGCATTAACTGACTTCTCAGCAGTGGATATAAAATTATGATCTGGACTTGACTATATCATTTCCGAGCCTAATAAGGTTGAGAAAGTTTGTGAATGATCATATTGATAAGGTAAACAGCAGGTAAATTAGTTAGGTCAAGGATCTACTTATCTATTTTATCCAGTATTCTATAACCTATGCTGGTGGCACTGTACTAAGGCAGCTGGGGTCACAAATTGTTTCTGAGATGTCAGTGTGACCATATGAATCCTCTTATAGGCAATTATACTGATTCAATTTATTTCCTAGGGATTTCCTACTGCCTATTTTCTTTGAGATGGAAAAGCAAGTGCCCTGATGGAGTCAGGCAGGGCAAGATATATCAGGTTTTCTAATGTAATGTGATTGACTATAAAGTGGGTAGTGTTATGTAGCCAAAATAAGATTACTCAACTAACACATCATTGACTAAAGGGCTGACAACATTGCATTCAAACACTTCATCCTTTAAATGAGTCATAAAAATACAAATGGGTGCCACATTTACTTTTAATTTAATTTTATCATTTGTTAACCAGGTAAGTAGATGGGTTTTTAAACCCTTTGCAGAAACAATATAAGGCAATTCATCAGAATGAAAACATAAGTAGGATGCAAATGACTGACAAAAACTGAGCAACAACACAAATGGCTAAATACACATATGAGTGAATCGAAAACCACAATCCAATATGCAGCCATGCAGCCTACAAGTACATAAAACAACTCAGAAAAAAATTAAACAAAACGGCTCATTTTTATTTATTTTATTTATTTAACATTTGTTGACCGGGAATGTCCGACTAGGTTCCACAGAGCCTTTTCAGCGGAAGCCCCGGGAGAAACGCTCCAGATGCATGTCTTTGGAACATGTCATGTAGCATTTCCTGAACCCCAAGCACACGGAATACAGAACCAATGTAAAAAAAACTGACCAACCAGACCAGCATTGTAAAATTTCCATTTAATATGGATAAATAAAAGTGGTTAAGCACTTTCATCCGAATAAATGTTATAGGACTTCTTCAGAGCCGAGTATATACAATATCTCTGAATTTAAATACCCCACCACTCCAAAACACATGACTTTTCCCTTCAATAATAATTAACAATATGTAATTAAGCAAATTTAAAAACAAATCCACTTTAATAATAACATTTAGATATCACAATTATTTAAAAAACATAAATGAATGTATATCTACCATGCCAATATTAAAACTGAGAGCTGATAAATTATGTGTTTTGTATTGGACATACATGAATATACTTATTATTATTTGAATAAAAGTTTTATATAGGACATTTATGTTTTTTAAATAACATATGAGTAAATCATATTCGGTTGAGTTCAAGCTTTATATAGTATAGGTGTGTAGGAGTGTGCAGGAAAATAAATGTTTGGCTAAAAAGATGGTATTTGTGAGAATGTGCAAGATTCTGTGCTAGAGGGTAGTGTGTATGTGCGAGTGTTCACTGGTTAGGTTTAGGTAAAGGATAGATTTAGTATTGTGCCTATTTGATGTTGTGCATGTTCAGTGTTCTTTTGTCTTGATTAGCAGCACTGTTAGG
Organism: Protopterus annectens; assembly: GCF_019279795.1. NCBI lineage: Eukaryota > Metazoa > Chordata > Ceratodontiformes > Protopteridae > Protopterus > Protopterus annectens. The sequence continues at coordinate 1,237,860,428 of NC_056743.1, forward strand.
AAAATGGTTGCTAGTAACGTAATGTGTAGGGTTAGGGTTAGGGGTAGGTTTAGAGTTAGCGCTTCCTATGTACCATGGAGTCAAGGTAGAGTTTGATAGTAATGTATGATGCTTAAATGAAAAGTCTCAAAAGATGTAATTGTCAATGATGCCAACTACCCACAAGGCCAGTAGTATTACTGGTAGTGATTATGCCCACCGAGATGCAGAAAAAGGTGACAGGGACAGTTAAACACTTTAGGAGACTATGACTTAGGATGGGTGGGAGGGCAAAACACAAAAAAATAAAGAATTTAAGGCTATACAGAGGTTTGGATGGGGGGAGAGAAAAGTGACTTGATTGACTATGTGAGAGCTAAAGTAGCGGTATGAACACATTGAGGGCACAGTAGTTGAGGATGTAATAAAGCTGTAGTACTGCTTCCATTCAGTTTTTGTTTGTTTTTATATGTTTTCTAGTATTATTGTTTATTGCTTTTTGGTGTGTGGCCATAAATGTGCATACTGGGCTGATTTTATCAAATATTGTTTGGTTGTTCCACTGATCAAAGTAGACGTCCAGTATGGAAATCCCAGGACAATACTGATGGAATTTTTGACTTGTTAATGGGAGTGAGCAAGCATTATGGAAACTGTGGCAACCAGGTAGAAAACTGGGTATTGCAGGGAAAACAGTGTTCATGACACAAATTTTTTTTAAGGTGACTTTAGTAAGCTATCTTAAATTTGAGAATGCAATGAATGAACGTGAGTATAAAGGACTGAAATTTAAGATATCATTCTCTTCAATATTAAAGGTATTTTGGAATGGGAAAGTGTGTCTGTTCAGCAATCTGGATGAGGGTATTGAAAAAATAAGTGTCACCAGTGAGACTGATGCAGTCGACAGAACTGACTACAAAGGCATGACTGAATTGAGGGACAGTGAAACACTTAGGGAAGTGAAGGGTAAATGGGAACAAAATTCTAGTTTGACAAATAAGATTGCTTTCATTTGTAACAGTGATGGCAATTATGAGTTGATTAGATAGACTGAGAAATGTGATGTGAACTGGCAGGACGAAGGGTTGAAAGACATTAACTTGGTAGTAAGACAGTAAAACTAGGAAATGAAAACACAGATGTTTTAAAATGAGATGTGTAAGCAATCATTAGACTGTGCTCTTCACAGAATGTACTGCAAAGATCAACTTTTCCCCCTTGGTGGTCTAAAAAAGATGGAGATTTATGAGCTGTGCTGTATGTCACAGAGCTGGATAATTAGTAATGAGAAGCCCCTGTTATGTGCTACAAAACTGGTTCAGTTTTAATTTTCAGTTAAATCCCATGAAGGTGAATTTTCTCTTTTTCTTTTTCTCTTTCTCCATTTATGTGTTGTTTTTCAAAACTAACCTTTTACTATTTTAATTAAGGTAAGACATTTAACTGGTGGATTGTAGCCACAAACTAGTGGGCTCATAAAATTTAACATGACAGCATTTGAGTGAATTTCAACCACGTATGTGAAAGGTGGCATTATGATTCGTAAGTACCACATATGTGAACGGTGGTATTACGATTTGTAAGTACCACGTATGTGAAAGGTGGTATTATGATTTGTAAGTACCACGTATGTGAAAGGTGGTATTATGATTTGTAAGTACAGCAGGTGGACTTACATTCAACATAATGTATCTGAAAGATCTACTACAATAAAATAAAAGATTGCATAAATATGGAAAGGAGTTGTCTTATTTTTGAGTATATCATTTCAAGTTGATAATAATTGTTAGAAATATTTATAATTAACAAAAAGTGTTGTAAGTACTGCTAGATGTGAGTATGAAAATCTGCAGGAAGTCCTACAACACTGTAGTAGAGTTGTTCATTTACCTTAGGTAAGAAATGTAAAGTAATTAAAATGAAGTAGGCAGCTAAAATATTGAAAACTGATATAACAGGATGAAAGAACAATTGTACAATGAGGTGGAGTAAATGTTTATGCAGAAGTAGGTATAAGTTGGTGTGACTATGGTCCTTGGGCTAACAACCAATGGTATGCACTGAGTGGCAGGTATAAATGAGATTATATTTGTTTTTTTTTCTTTGTTTGCACTAAATAGTTGAAGAATGTGTTATTCAGGCACGGATGGCTTTCTTTCTTTCTCCTGCTTTAAAATTGATAGGGGTTGGATGAAAAATTAAGGTTGAAGAGGGGTACACAAGTGACTGGAATAAAGAAAAGATTAATATATGGAAGGATGTCTGTAGGGATAGTCGCAATATGTAAAATGTATGAGTAGAAACATTATATGAGAGATTAAATGAATAGTAATAAATGTTTTAAAATGAGAAGTCCAAACATGGAAGGAATAGTAGGTGGTATTTGAAGAGGTACTGTAAGTTATTTAGATTAGAAATACAGGTGACGTAATTAAAGGGGAAAGTGGAATGTTTAAGGGGAGGAGCATTTGTGGCGAGTTGGTGTAGGTACACAGCTTGTATTGTCTTGCGGTCTATATTAGAACATCGAAGTTACAAAACTTTGAATGTTCTAATATCGACCCCTATTCAGTGAAAGCTGAAAATATCGAAGCAACAGAAAACTGAATTTTTTCCTAGGCAAAGAATTTGGTTGTTCATTTCTGTTGCTTCTGTATTTTTAGCACTGTAGTGGAATGTTACGGGTCGGGTTCAGGTAAGTGTGCGACTCAGTGTGAGTTAGGTTAGTTAGGGTTAGGGTGCGGGTTAGGTATGTGTGCGATTGTGTGGACATGAGGGTTAGGGCGGGTTAGGTGAGTTAGGGTTAGGGCATGGGTCAGGTAAGTGTGCGATTGTGTGGACGTGAGGGTTAGAGCAGGGTAGGTTAGTTAGGGTTAGGGCGTGGGTGAGGTGAGTGTGCGATAGTGATGGACCTTAGGGTTAGGGTTTGGGTTAAGGTAAGTGGATAGTTAATGGTGTGTGTATAGTTTAGTGTAGAGTTAGGGGTAAGATTTTAGGTGTATGTGTGTGGATTGCTGTTTGTTTGGTGTGCTTGTGTTGTGTGTATGTGTTTTGGAACAGCAAATACTTTCCCTAGGAAAAAATTTGCTATTCTGTATGTTTGATGTTTTCAGCTTTTGCTTAATAGGGGTCGATATTAGAACATTAGAAGTTTTGAAACTTTGATGTTCTAATATAGACCCATTGTCTTGGTGCAGTATAACTGGTAAAAGTTGGTGTAGGTATAGCAGTGGTGGCTGGTGACTTCAAATTAAAGGGGGGGCTGCAGGAGACAGCTGAATGGGTGGGGCCAATGGGAAGGGGTGTGGCCAACTAGAAATGGGCAGAGCTATGCTCAAAAACATAACAACTGGAACTTTAATTAAATACGCTGCCCTGGGTGCCAAACCGTCATTACGAGAGTCCAATCATGACAAAATGAAGTGTAGAAGAAAAAATATTTCAATGCATTGGCTACATGACAGCTTACTTAATATCTAGATGGAAACAAAAAGGTTGTGAGGCATGAAAAAATAAATTACTTTTTAAATACATTACTGGAATACTAGTCAAAATCAAGTATAAAAAAAAACAAGCTTCTCCTTGCACTGCAGTTCTAATTATAACTTATATTCATCTTTATAAAAGTACCAAGTAACATGCTGAAAGTAGAAATCTCTGTGATACCCCCACTTGTAAAAATGTTTCTTATCCAAAAAAGACCTGCTGCCTGACAACAACTAACTACTTGTTTCATGGGGAAAACATGATCAAAGTAAAAAATGAACTGCAAGCAAGAAACAAGCTCAAGATAAATTGCTTAAAGGATTACTGCACAGGTTGTGGACCAGACATGATAGATTGGCATTTTGTTTAGTTTACAGGTAAAGCCTGCAAAGATGACTGCAAATCTCCAACAAATGTAATGAGCTACTGAAAATACTGTAATCCTGTCCTTTTTTACAAATACTGTCATATGCATTTCAATACCTAAAGCATGTACATTATCTAGTTATGTAAATATTCTCTGCATGGCAACAACAAAAAGACTTTCAGTGTTGGTAATTAATTAACGGTATGCTTATTAAAGGTTACTTGCATCTTACAATCTCAAACAAGCTTACCCAATGGTCATTAAAGCATTGCTACTTAAACACAAAGCAACAGGGCACTGCGACAGCATGCATTTTCTGAATAATAAGAAGCATAAATTAACAGTATAAAAATATGACAGAAAACCAGAACATTCTGCAAAATCAAGGACAGATGAAAAGCTACTGTCGTACTTGTGTCTACCTTGGATGGGGGAATACTCTGCACACTTACACTGCATAACTGCTCCTTGCCTTGCTTGGACACATCCACAGTCATACATGGGGGAGTGGGGTGCAACAAGTATGTCACAATTTGAAATGTCTCTGGCTGATGGTGATGGCTCTGACACTCATACCTCTCAACCTCAGAGCAAGAAATCTGGACAAAGCCATACATAAAGTGGGACACAGGCCCAAAAATAAGGATTTTTAAATATTGCTCTTATAAACTTAGAAAGCTAATAGAATAGTGGTAGGTCTTGCATTAGTACGAATTTTCTGAAAGGTATGAAATTTGAAACTCAAATGTCTGCCATTATTTTCTAACTTCAGTCTTTAATGATTTGCCACTAATTTGGCAGAAAACCACAATTTTATGAAAAACAGACCAAAAATGTGATGCAAAAATATAAAATTGCCACATAATACAGCTGGGAACCTGTCAAAGAAGGGACACCTTTTTAATATTAGTACTATTAACTTGAGCAGCTGACAAAATAAGAGCATCTACATGCATTTCTGAAATAAAAGTAATCTATACCTCTGATCATTACAGTTATTTGTAGATGTAAACCCTCCACGTTTTCTTCCAAAATTGACATTTTGCGGAGGGATTTTTAAGGGGAGAGCAACACTTTGAGCCAACATTGGGGACAGTTGAGAGGTTTGGATATTCCTAATTCTATAGAGCGATTTATTTGCATGTACCTCTCAACCTCTTAATGCAGGAAATATGGACAAGGCCAAATAAATATATTGGGGGAACATACAAACAGTACTAAATTGCTCTTGTATAAACTTGACAGTTGATAGAATAAGAGGTCTTGCTTTAGCATGCATTTTTCTGAAGGTTATAACGTCTGAAACTCAATTTCTGTCATTATTTAGTGACTTCATTCCTAAATGATTTGCCAGAAAACCACAAATTTTATGAGGAACAAACCAAAAATAAGAAGCAAAAATCTATTCATTCTGCAAAAAACTGGACAGGTGAGAGGTATAGTTCAGCTGGGGCTGTCTGAGTTTGCTGCCACCCCCCCCTCACAAAATCATGGTCGAATGGAACCTCCTCCCTGCAGCCATTCCAATGTCCCATTCCTTGGTTATTTCACCCCATTTATCATAAACACTGTAATGTGCATACTGCTTTACTTCTGCGATGATTTGGATTTCATTTGAAAGTTTTATTTTGCATTTTACAGCACAAACCCTAATAGATATCTGCTAAACAAAGCAATGCAGTCTCACAATGAAAATAGACTTAGCATTAAAAATTCTCTGCCCTTGAAACTCACATTCATTGAAACAGCATTGAAACCCACATTCAAAGAAAATACATTTCACCAGTGGCAGATAAAGATTAACTATGGGCTGTTTTCAAATCATAGGCCCCTTGAACATGAAACATACACATGCTCTTTGATACACCTTCTTGATTGTATTAAATTATATTTCTTGTACAAAATTGTACAGTTGTTAGAGGGCATTTTAAATTTATTGTTTTGAACATTTTTCCAGTAAACAATGAAACAAAATGCATGCACCAATAATGATAAAACTGCCCAATTCAGCACATTTCCATCATAAAAGTCTACTCAAACTTACATTTCCATCATAAAACTCTACTCAAACTTCTACATTCCACCAATATCAGTAAATATGCACAATCTCTGAAGAAGTAAAAGTCATCTAAATAATTCCACATTAAAGAAATCTGTGACTAATGAAGAGGTTGCTGCTAGCAAACAACTTTATATGTCATTGTTTCATCTACAAATAAAGTGGTTGTTGCCCTTGAGGAATAAATTGCCCATGTTGCATTAAAAATGATAAGCTAGTAATATCGCAGTAGGGAATGGATGGCAAATTGATAGGTTCATAGTTACTAGGTATCTTCGCTAAAAAGGACTGCAGTATCCACCCCATTTACAACATAGTACAGCATCAGCAATGCATCTACCAACTGTGGAAGTAGAACACACAGCCTTCTGCATCAAAAGCAAGTACACTACCTGTTGTGCTATTACCAATGCAAGTAGACTCACCATAAGCAGTACTAAACATTTGTTCCCCTGCAGCTTTCAGCTCCTTTTTAAACACTGCTTGTATAATGTTGAAAAGTTGCTACATTAAAATGCTGTGTTACCACCATACATTTCACTGCCAAGTCTTGAACCCAGGGGAACCTTGTGCAAAACAGTCAGAGCAACATACCACTATGCCAAATCAGCTGTTTTGTGAAAGAGAGGAAGACTGAAACTTAAATGACTACCATTTAGTGAATTCACTTCTCCCCATAGCTGTCAACCTCTTAGCACAAAACACCTGAACAAAGTAAATAATGGGGGAATACAGCCCCAAAACATATTCAGTGAATTCAGTTCTCACCATACCTCTCAACCTCTTAGCAAAAAACACATAGACAAAGCCAGTAATGGGGGAATACAGCCCCTAAACATATTCAGTGAATTCAGTTCTCAACATAGCTCTCAACCTTAGCACAAAAACTTGGATGAAGCCAATAATGGGGGAATACAGTCCCAAAAATAAGGACAAATTTCAAAAATCCATGTTATAAACTTAGAAAATTGCTAGAATAAAAGGCCATGTACTTTCTGAAGAATATGAAGTCTGAAATTCAAATGCCTGTTATTTTTATTTAATATTTGTTAACCAGGAAAGTCTGACTTGGAACAAAAGCCATTTTCCAGCAGAGCAGGGAGAAACACTCCAGACACATGTCTTTGTAAGATGGGAAGACATGCAGACTCCACACAGAAAGCACCCCAGCCAAGAATCAAATCAGAGAACCTGTAGCTGTCAGGCAACAATGCTACCTGTGCACTACTGCACTACTGACTTTGCCAGGAACAACAAACATACAAAAACCACAGATTTTATGAGGAAGAGAACAAATATGATGCAAAAATCTGCAAATTGTTTACAAATGGTGGTGGGCAGGGAATTCAGGCCCTTACCATCTGCACCCAAGGTATGGGGCTCAAGCCTGAATATTCTCTACCCATCGCCATGTGTTCTCTCTAGCCACCAGTATATAGCAACTGGGGCATTTTACACACACACACACACACACACACACACACACACACACACACACACACACACACACACACACACACACACACACACACACACACACACACACACGCACGCACGCACACACACCCCTATGTATTATTTAGATTTGCTTTTTGAGGTGGGAGGAAATCAGAGTACCCAGGAAAAACACACAAAAATACAGCAAGGATATGCAGACTCAGCATGGAATCACTCCGATAATTGAACTAGAGAAGTCCTTACTACGAGGTGACAATGCTGCTCACTGTGCCACATTAATATACTATCATCTGAAGTACACTTTTATGTTAACAGAGATCAATAGTACATGAGTCTAAATGCATATTTATTATATTAGTTTATACGCATATAAATTTACCCCATAACAGCTTTTTTATGAAGGATTTGAAGACCTTAAAGCCTAAGTTAATGGCATATCTTTTTCTTGAGAAAAAATGCATGATTCAGGGATACTGAATAAAATGCAATAATTCATCTGTCCTACTGACACTTTTATAGCTTGTTTCTACAGTGAGCGATATATAACAATCAACACTATTATCTAGTCACAATGTTTAATGCATTTTCTGCTCACCTATGATGTTCTGGTAATTCATTGTGCTTGTCTATAGCAAATGCACTGCTTATAGTCTCTTATATAACTTCGTATTGGTTACATATATCACTTCACACAGCATGCACTTTATATCACATGTTACCACCTGTCTGCTTCATGTCTTACACAGACCAACTAAATGCATATCTAGTAGTACAAGTTAATACCGACTGTGAAAGAGTTGGGTCATTTGTTTCCCACACCTTTTATGGTTACTGGGACTGTAAAAAAGAGCAAGAAATTCTAACTGAAGGAACTTTACTTACTGTTCTTTACTCTTATGACTATACTCCTCAGTAGACAAAATAATAATTTGCTTTGTCCTACAACACAAACAAATGAGTCAAATGAAATAAACATGTAATGCAAATTATTAGGCATTTGCTAAAGATAAGCACTTTTGCACTTGTATATACAAAAATAAGGCTTCTGGCAAATAAGGTTGAGTGAGACTAGCTCACAATTATATATCTTTAATGCTCCTTTAGACAGATGGCAGATTCTAGAAATTAGCATATAATGAGATATTATTCTCATTATTTTTCAATGACATTACCTCATGCATCATTTCCCTTCCCTTATTTCAAATTATAGCCTGATCATATAACATTACATAGAGGCATCCATCTTCTTCATCAGTTTAAAACACCCTACAAAAGACTTTACTGCTGTCTGTAAGTGGCTCACTGTAAATTAGATGGCACTTAATGTCTCCAACATAACTATATTCTTCTGAACATAACAGAAAATATCTAAATCAGGCCCTCTGTAAAAGAAACACCTAGTAATAAACCAATAACCTCTATCAACCACTAAGAATACCCCAGCCTCTCCTTAGATCAAGCAGTCTCTTTCTAAACTGCATATTAGTATTTGTATCTTGAAGGTTAACATTCATCTTAAAAGCCTGATGCTAACTTCAAATCACCTACATGTACAACCCAGGAGGCCTCCTGCAGAGAACATCCTTACATCACAACTAGAGCACACTCTGCCCATCATCACCCTCTGCTGAGACTACAGCACAAACAGAATTCAGACAACCATAAATGTCATAATGCAGCTTTATCAGCGTGTCTGCACAGACAAAATATCACATACAGAAAATGAACCGACTCCCTGCTACAGTTCAGCTCATCCTTTAACTATCCTTCCTATCATAAAGAATATAAAATAACAGCTCCTGCCCTTTTCTATGTAGCAAAATACAAACATAATTAGCTCCATGCTCCTGAAGAAGTCAGGACAGCAATGCTCTCTGTCTCTCTTTCCCCCATCCCTTTAGAGTTCCCAAAGAGAAAAAAAGCTTCAACAAAATCATGCAAGCTAATGGAAACCACCTGCCTTCTGAATTCAGACATATCACTAAACATTAATTCAGGAAAAAAACGTTCTTAATGGAAGCATACAGATATTTCTGTTTTGGGAACACAGAAAGAAAAAAAAAACAGAATTAAAAACCCCGAACAAGAAACTTCAAACTATTAAAAGAACACATTTATGCTTACACAAAATATAAATTAAGTGCTTTCATCTTCAAGATTAATTAAACATAAGTTCTCAGAATAATACAATAAATGCACCACACACATGTAAAACTTTTACTTTGCAACACATAAACACATATATGATCCCACTCACCAATTATAGGTTTATAGATCACAGCTAACTGCTAGGTAATCTGTCTGCAGACTAGTATTGCACACTTACAAGCCTAGCCCAAAAAAGCAATTCAAAATTCCCTCTAGTCTAAAGGTCTCATGCTCGTCTTCTTTTCCTCTCTGCTCTCTCTGACAGCTGCACTGTGCAAGCTAATCGCCAAGACAAAAAAAATAAACTTACTTCAAGCACCAACAATGACAACGCCGGTATAATCAGATAGTCCACTTAATCCAACGGTCTCCCAAACAAACAAGACAAGTACAGTAAGTAGTACTGTGCTAGTGCTACTGATTGTTTCTCGCTCTCTTTTTTGAGAAGAGAGCGAGAACCAATCAGTAGCAATCTAGCCATCCACATCACGCATGTGCCTATGGACATGGCAGTCCGAACCCCTTCTAATTTACGGTGTGCGTGTTAAATGGTTTAAACCGCATAGACTTCTGGGCATCACACTGATGCTTTTTCTTTAATCTGGACTGCCTTTTACAGCAGTCAGATAGTATACTACGTTCGTTGTTAAAAAAAAAACAAAAAAAAAACGGAACTCAACGAGCATGCGCAGTTCGAGTTCCGTGACTTTGCAGACTTCTCATACTGTTGTGTAGGTTAAATAAAACACAAAATAAATAATAATGGAAATATTTTTTTTTATGGCAAATAAAATGTCAGTTTTCCTGGGAGGGCTGCAGTCCTAGAGTCCGATAGCATGAGCCGCCACTGAGGTATAGGTTCATATAGGTATTTACTAGGCTAATAAACACAAGGGCCTTTTTAAGCCTAGCCATGCATCCAAAATCTCTGACAAGTTCTGATATCCTTGAAAAGTGTAAGCACGGGCCTGGGAGATGACCCATTTACAGGTTACTTGTTTGCATTAGAAACATAGGTGTCTATATTGTCTTGGGGGAGTATAACTGGTAAAAGTTGGTGTAGATACAGTGCCTGTATTGTCTTGGGTCAGTATAACTGGTAAAAGTTGGTGTAGTTATAGAGCCTGTATTGTCTTCGGGCAATATAACTGGTAAAAGTTGATGTAGGTCACAGCCTGTATGGTCTTGGGGGAGTATAACTGGTAAAAGTTGGTGTAAGTAAACAGCCTATATTGTCTTGGGGCAGTATAACTGGTAAAAGTTGGTGTAGGTATAGAGCGTGTATTGTCTTGGGGCAGTATAACTGGTAAATGTTGGTGTAGGTACACAGCCTATATTGTCTTGGGGCAATATAACTGGTAAACGTTGGTGTAGGTGCACAGCCTGTATTGTCTTGGAGCAGTATAACTGGTAAAAGTTGGTGTAGTTACACAGCCTGTATTGTCTTGGGGCAGTATAACTGGTAAAAGTTAGTGTAGGTACATTGCCTGTACTGTCTTGGGGGAGTATAACTGGTAAAAGTTGGTGTAGGTACACAGCCTGTATTGTCTTGGGGCAGTATAACTGGTAAAAGGTGGTGTAAGTATAGAGTCTGTATTGTCTTGGGGCAGTATAACTGGTAAAAGCTGGTGTAGGTATAGAGCGTGCATTGTCTTGGGGCAGTATAACTGATGAAAGTTGGTGTAGGTATAGAGCGTGTATTGTCTTGGGGCAGTATAACTGGTAAAGGTTGGTGTAGGTACAATGCCTGTATTGTCTTGAGGGAGTATAACTGGTAAAAGTTGGTGTAGGTACACTGCCTGTATTGTCCTGGGGCAGTATAACTGGTAAAGGTTGGTGTAGGTGCACAGCCTGTATTGTCTTGGGGGAGAATAACTGGTAAATGTTGGTGTAGGTACACTGCCTGTATTGTTTTGGGGCAGTATAACTGGTAAAGGTTGGTGTAGGTGCACAGCCTGTATTGTCTTGGGGCAGTATAACTGGTAAAAGCTGGTGTAGGTATAGAGCATGCATTGCCTTGGGGCAGTAAAACTGGTAAAAGCTGGTGTAGGCACACAGCCTGTATTGTCTTGGGGCAGTTTAACTGGTAAAGGTTGGTGTAGGTGACAGCCTGTATTGTCTTGGGGCAGTATAATTGGTAAAAGTTGGTGTAGTTACACAGCCTGTATTGTCTTGGGGAGTATAACTGGTAAAAGTTGGTGTAGGTACACAGCCTGTATTGTCTTGGGGAGTATAACTGGTAAAAGGTGGTTTAAGTATACAGCCTGTATTGTCTTGAGGCAGTATAACTGGTAAAAGCTGGTGTAGGTATAGAGCGTGCATTGTCTTGGGGCAGTATAACTGGTAAAGGTTGGTGTAGGCACACAGCCTGTATTGTCTTGGGGCAGTATAACTGGTAAAAGTTGGTGTGGGGGACAGCCTGTATTGTCTTGGGGCAGTATAACTGATGAAAGTTGGTGTAGGTATAGAGCGTGCATTGTCTTGGGGCAGTATAACTGGTAAAAGTTGGTGTAGGTACACTGTCTGCATTGTCTTGGGGGAGTATAACTGGTAAAAGGTGGTGTAGGTACACTGCCTGTATTGTCTTGGGGCAGTATAACTGGTAAAGGTTGGTGTAGGTGACAGCCTGTATTGTCTTGGGGCAGTATAACTGGTAAAAGTTGGTGTAGTTACACAGCCTGTATTGTCTTGGGGCAGTATAACTGGTAAAAGTTGGTGTAGGTACACTGCCTGTATTGTCTTGGGGCAGTATAACTTGTAAAGGTTGGTGTAGGTGCACAGCCTGTATTGTCTTGGGGCAGTATAACTGGTAAAAGCTGGTGTAGGTATAGAGCGTGCATTGTCTTGGGGCAGTATAACTGGTAAAAGCTGGTGTAGGCACACAGCCTGTATTGTCTTGGGGCAGTATAACTTGTAAAGGTTGGTGTAGGTGACAGCCTGTATTGTCTTGGGGCAGTATAATTGGTAAAAGTTGGTGTAGTTACACAGCCTGTATTGTCTTGGGGCAGTATAACTGGTAAAAGTTGGTGTAGGTACACTGCCTGTATTGTCTTGGGGGAGTATAACTGGTAAAGGTTAGTGTAGTTACACAGCCTGTATTGTCTTGGGGCAGTATAAATGGTAAACGTTGGTGTAGGTACACTGCCTGTATTGTCTTGGGGGAGTATAACTGGTAAAAGTTGGTGTAGGTACACAGCCTGCATTGTCTTGGGGCAGTATAACTGGTAAAAGGTGGTGTAAGTATATAGCCTGTATTCTCTTGGGGCAGTATAACTGGTAAAAGCTGGTGTAGGTATAGAGCGTGCATTGTCTTGGGGCAGTATAACTGGTAAAGGCTGGTGTAGGCACACAGCCTGTATTGTCTTGGGGCAGTATAACTGGTAAAAGTTGGTGTAGGTGACAGCCTGTACTGTCTTGGGGCAGTATAACTGGTAAAGGTTGGTGTAGGTGGCAGCCTGTATTGTCTTGGGGCAGTATAACTGGTAAAAGGTGGTGTAAGTATAGAGCCTGTATTGTCTTGGGGCAGTATAACTGGTAAAAGTTGGTGTAGTTACACAGCCTGTATTGCCTTGCGGCAGTATAATTGGTAAAAGGTGGTGTAAGTATAGAGCTTGTATTGTCTTGGGGCAGTATAACTGGTAAAAGGTGGTGTAAGTATAGAGCCTGTATTGTCTTGGGGCAGTATAACTGGTAAAAGTTGGTGTAGTTACACAGCCTGTATTGTCTTGGGGCAGTATAATTGGTAAAAGGTGGTGTAAGTATAGAGCCTGTATTGTCTTGGGGCACTATAACTGGTAAATGTTGGTGTAGGTACACAGCCTATATTGTCTTGGGGCAATATAACTGGTAAACGTTGGTGTAGGTGCACAGCCTGTATTGTCTTGGAGCAGTATAACTGGTAAAAGTTGGTGTAGGTACACAGACTGTATTGTCTTGGGGCAGTATAACTGGTGAAAGTTGGTGTAGGTATAGAGCGTGTATTGTCTTGGGGCAGTATAACTGGTAAATGTTGGTGTAGGTACACAACCTGTATTGTCTTGAGGCAGTATAACTGGTAAAAGTTGATGTAGGTACACAGCCTGTATTGTCTTGGGGCAGTATAACTGGTAAAAGTTGGTGTAGTTACACAGCCTGTATTGTCTTGGGGCAGTATAACTGGTAAAAGTTGGTGTAGGTGCACTGCCTGTACTGTCTTGGGGGAGTATAACTGGTAAAAGTTGGTGTAGGTACACAGCCTGTATTGTCTTGGGGCAGTATAACTGGTAAAAGGTGGTGTAAGTATAGAGCGTGTATTGTCTTGGGGCAGTATAACTAGTAAATGCTGGTGTAGGTACACTGCCTGTATTGTCTTGGGGGAGTATAACTGTAAAAGTTGGTGTCTTGGGGCAGTATAACTGGTAAAAGCTGGTGTAGGTATAGAGCATGCATTGTCTTGGGGCAGTATAACTGATGAAATTTGGTGTAGGTATAGAGCGTGTATTGTCTTGGGGCAGTATAACTAGTAAATGCTGGTGTAGGTACACTGCCTGTATTGTCTTGGGGGAGTATAACTGTAAAAGTTGGTGTAGGTACACTGCCTGTATTGTCTTGGGGCAGTATAACTGGTAAAGGTTGGTGTAGGTGCACAGCCTGTATTGTCTTGGGGGAGTATAACTGGTAAAAGTTGGTGTAGGCATAGAGCATGCATTGTCTTGGGGCAGTATTACTGGTAAAAGCTGGTGTAGGCACAAAGCCTGTATTGTCTTGGGCAGTATAACTGGTAAATGTTAATGTAGGCGACAGCCTGTATTGTCTTGGGGCAGTATAATTGGTAAATGTTGGTATAGTTACACAGCCTGTATTGTCTTGGGGCAGTATAACTGGTAAATGTTGGTGTAGGTACACTGCCTGTATTGTCTTGGGGTAGTATAACTGGTAAAAGTTGGTGTAGGTATAGAGCGTGCATTGTCTTGGGGCAGTATAACTGGTAAAAGCTGGTGTAGGCACGCAGCATGTATTGTCTTGGGGCAGTATAACTGGTAAAAGTTGGTGTAGGTACACTGCCTGTATTGTCTTGGGGGAGTATAACTGGTAAAAGTTGGTGTAGGTACACAGCCTGTATTGTCTTGGGGCAGTATAACTGGTAAAAGGTGGTGTAAGTATACAGCCTGTATTGTCTTGGGGCAGTATAACTGGTAAAAGCTGGTGTAGGTATAGAGCGTGCATTGTCTTTGGGCAGTATAACTGGTAAAGGCTGGTGTAGGCACACAGCCTGTATTGTCTTGGGGCAGTATAACTGGTACAAGTTGGTGTAGGTGACAGCCTGCATTGTCTTGGGGCAGTATAACGTGTAAAGGTTGGTGTAGGTGACAGCCTGTATTGTCTTGGGGCAGTATAACTGGTAAAAGGTGGTGTAAGTATAGAGCCTGTATTGTCTTGGGGCAGTATAACTGGTAAAAGTTGGTGTAGTTACACAGCCTGTATTGTCTTGGGGCAGTATAACTGGTAAAAGTTGGTGTAGGTACACTGCCTGTATTGTCTTGGGGGAGTATAACTGGTAAAAGTTGGTGTAGGTACACAGCCTGTATTGTCTTGGGGCAGTATAACTGGTAAAAGGTGGTGTAAGTATACAGCCTGTATTGTCTTGGGGCAGTATAACTGGTAAAAGCTGGTGTAGGTATAGAGCGTGCATTGTCTTTGGGCAGTATAACTGGTAAAGGCTGGTGTAGGCACACAGCCTGTATTGTCTTGGGGCAGTATAACTGGTACAAGTTGGTGTAGGTGACAGCCTGCATTGTCTTGGGGCAGTATAACGTGTAAAGGTTGGTGTAGGTGACAGCCTGTATTGTCTTGGGGCAGTATAACTGGTAAAAGGTGGTGTAAGTATAGAGCCTGCATTGTCTTGGGGCAGTATAACTGGTAAATGTTGGTGTAGGTACAAAGCCTATATTGTCTTGGGGCAATATAACTGGTAAACGTTGGTGTAGGTGCACAGCCTGTATTGTCTTGGAGCAGTATAACTGGTAAAAGCTGGTGTAGGCACACAGCCTGTATTGTCTTGGAGCAGTATAACTGGTAAAGGTTGGTGTAGGTGACAGCCTGAATTGTCTTGGGGCAGTATAATTGGTAAAAGTTGGTGTAGTTACACAGCTTGTATTGTCTTGGGGCAGTATAACTGGTAAAAGTTGGTGTAGGTACACTGCCTGTATTGTCTTGGGGGAGTATAACTGGTATAAGTTGGTGTAGGTGCACAGCCTGTATTGTCTTGGGGCAGTATAACTGGTAAAAGGTGGTGTAAGTATACAGCCTGTATTGTCTTGGGGCAGTATAACTGGTAAAAGCTGGTGTAGGTATAGAGCGTGCATTGTCTTGGGGCAGTATAACTGGTAAAGGTTGGTGTAGGCACACAGCCTGTATAGTCTTGGGGCAGTATAACTGGTAAAAGTTGGTGTAGGTATAGAGCGTGTATTGTCTTGGGGCAGTATAACTGGTAAAAGTTGGTGTAGGTACACTGCCTGCATTGTCTTGGGAGAGTATAACTGGTAAAAGTTGGTGTAGGTACACTGCCTGTATTGTCTTGGGGCAATATAACTGGTAAACGTTGGTGTAGGTGCACAGCCTGTATTGTCTTGGAGCAGTATAACTGGTAAAAGTAGGTGTAGGTACACAGCCTGTATTGTCATGGGGCAGTATAACTGGTAAAAGTTGGTGTAGGTACACAGCCTGTATTCTCTTGGGGCAGTATAACTGGTGAAAGTTGGTGTAGGTATAGAGCGTGTATTGTCTTGGAGCAGTATAACTGGTAAATGTTGGTGTAGGTACACAGCCTGTATTGTCTTGGGGCAGTATAACTGGTACAAGTTGGTGTAGGTGACAGCCTGTATTGTCTTGGGGCAGTATAACTGGTAAAGGTTGGTGTAGGTGACAGCCTGTATTGTCTTGGGGCAGTATAACTGGTGAAAGTTGGTGTAGGTATAGAGCGTGTATTGTCTTGGAGCGGTATAACTGGTAAATGTTGGTGTAGGTACACAGCCTGTATTGTCTTGGGGCAGTATAACTGGTAAAGGTTGGTGTAGGTGACAGCCTGTATTGTCTTGGGGCAGTATAACTGATAAAAGGTGGTGTAAGTATAGAGCCTGTATTGTCTTGGGGCAGTATAACTGGTAAAAGTTGATGTAGGTACACAGCCTGTATTATCTTGGGGCAGTATAACTGGTAGAAGTTCGTGTAGGTACACAGCCTGTATTGTCTTGGGGCAGTATAACTGGTGAAAGTTGGTGTAGGTATAGAGCGTGTATTGTCTTGGGGCAGTGTAACTGGTAAATGTTGGTGTAGGTACACAGCCTGTATTGTCTTGGGGCAGTATAACTGGTAAAAGTTGATGTAGGTACACAGCCTGTATTGTCTTGGGGCAGTATAACTGGTAAAAGTTGGTGTAGTTACACAGCCTGTATTGTCTTGGGGCAGTATAACTGGTAAAAGTTGGTGTAGGTACACTGCCTGCGCTGTCTTGGGGGAGTATAACTGGTAAAAGTTGGTGTAGGTACACAGCCTGTATTGTCTTGGGGCAGTATAACTGGTAAAAGGTTGTGTAAGTATAGAGCCTGTATTGTCTTGGGGCAGTATAACTGGTAAAAGCTGGTGTAGGTATAGAGCGTGCATTGTCTTGGGGCAGTATAACCGATGAAAGTTGGTGTAGGTATAGAGCGTGTATTGTCTTGGGGCAGTATAACTGGTAAAAGTTGGTGTTAGGTACACTGCCTGTATTGTCTTGGGGGAGTATAACTGGTAAAAGTTGGTGTAGGTACACTGCTTGTATTGTCTTGGGGCAGTATAACTGGTAAAGGTTGGTGTAGTTGCACAGCCTGTATTGTCTTGGGGGAGTATAACTGGTAAAAGTTGGTGTAGGTACACTGCCTGTATTGTCTTGGGGCAGTATAACTGGTAAAGGTTGGTGTAGGTGTACAGCCTGTATTGTCTTGGGGCAGTATAACTGGTAAAAGCTGGTGTAGGTATAGAGCGTGCATTGTCTTGGGGCAGTATAACTGGTAAAGGTTGGTGTAGGCACACAGCCTGTATAGTCTTGGGGCAGTATAACTGGTAAAAGTTGGTGTAGGTATAGAGCGTGTATTGCCTTGGGGCAGTATAACTGGTAAAAGTTGATGTAGGTACACTGCCTGCATTGTCTTGGGGGAGTATAACTGGTAAAAGTTGGTGTAGGTACACTGCCTGTATTGTCTTGGGGCAGTATAACTGGTAAACGTTGGTGTAGGTGCACAGCCTGTATTGTCTTGGGGGAGTATAACTGGTAAACGTTGGTGTAGGTACACTGCCTGTATTGTCTTGGGGCAGTATAACTGGTACAGGTTGGTGTAGCTGCACAGCCTGTATTGTCTTGGGGCAGTATAACTGGTAAAAGCTGGTGTAGGTATAGAGCATGCATTGTCTTGGGGCAGTATAACTGGTAAAAGCTGGTGTAGGCACACAGCCTGTATTGTCTTGGGGCAGTATAACTGGTAAAGGTTGGTGTAGGTGACAGCCTGTATTGTCTTAGGGCAGTATAATTGGTAAAAGTTGGTGTTGTTACACAGCCTGTATTGTCTTGGGGCAGTATAACTGGTAAAAGTTGGTGTAGGTACACTGCCTGTATTGTCTTGGGGGAGTATACCTGGTAAAAGTTGGTGTAGGTACACAGCCTGTATTGTCTTGGGGCAGTATAACTCGTAAAAGGTGGTGTAAGTATACAACCTGTATTGTCTTGGGGCAGTATAACTGGTAAAAGCTGGTGTAGGTATAGAGCGTGCATTGTCTTTTGGGGCAGTATAACTGGTAATGGTTGGTATAGGCACACAGCCTGTATTGTCTTGGGGCAGTATAACTGGTAAAAGTTGGTGTAGGTGACAGCCTGTATTGTCTTGGGGCAGTATAACTGGTAAAGGTTGGTGTAGGTGACAGCCTGTAATGTCTTGGGGCAGTATAACTGGTAAAAGGTGGTGTAAGTATGGAGCCTGTATTGTCTTAGGGCAGTATAACTGGTAAAAGTTGGTGTAGTTGCATAGCCTGTATTGTCTTGGGGCAGTATAATTAGTAAAAGGTGGTGTAAGTATAGAGCCTGTATTGTCTTGGAGCAGTATAACTGGTAAAAGGTGGTGTAAGTATAGAGCCTGTATTGTCTTGGGGCAGTATAACTGGTAAAAGTTGGTGTAGTTACACAGCCTGTATTGTCTTGGGGCAGTATAATTGGTAAAAGGTGGTGTAATTATAGAGCCCGTATTGTCTTGGGGCAGTATAATTGGTAAAAGTTGGTGGAAGTATAGAGCCTGTATTGTTTTGGGGCAGTATAACTGGTAAAAGTCGTCTGTTTTCTGGCTGGGTATATATGAGGAAGGTGGAAATGAAGTATCATGAATGATACTGGGATACTTAAACTGCAGAAAACAGCTGACTAGATACAATAAATTTTAACAGTAATAGGACAAAGAGCTACACAAGTGTTTTTAATTAAGTGTGCTATCCAGTTTTTTTTTTTTTTGCCTAGAAAAAAGGAATATTTATATGCATAATTACTGAACAGTAATATGATGTGTATGATGGTAGAAAACAGGCTGACACTGTACAAAAGCAAATGTGAAGAGTATTGAAACTCTGGAGCAAAATGAAAGCTGTTACAGAGTTTTAAAGTACATAAAAAAGATTATTTTTAAATTGGATAGTGACGGAAGAAAACTGTAAGTATATATACACACACACATATATATATATATATATATATGTGTGTGTGTGTGTGTGTGTGTGTGTATGTATATATATATATATATATATATATATATATATATATATATATATATATATTATATATATATATATATATATGATATTTTGTTGTAGCATTGTTTGTATGACAGCAATAAAAGTGTTTGTTATATAAAGAAAAAAATTGTATCATTTAACCGTCATTTTCTGTCAGTAAGTGAGTTAAGGAAATCTTACACTGTCAGATGAGTCTAAAACATCACCATTGACAGTAGCACACTCAAAGAATAGTATGCCTATAGTAGAAAGAAATAATAAAAAAAGAACCATGAAAGGCCAAACCTCCATATGGTGTAGCAGTGTAGACAGACAGAAAAATGTTTAGTCTCTTAGATGGGTCAGTCTAACATGGTTTCATATCCCAGAGAACCTCTTCTGTGCATAACTGTTCTGGCAGGCTGGTGAGTAACAAGCTCAGGGATTCACAAAGGCTTACCATGATGTAGAAGCCTTATCTCAGAAGGTTTCTGTATTACAGTAAGCCTTTCTAATTAAGATACTGCTCCAGTGCTATGGTTTTCACACAGAAGGTCCTTGGCATAGAGATCAGTCTCTCTCTCTCTGGGCATGCTGCATGCTAATGCAGTAATCCAGGAGACTAGCTAACACTAAGTAGCCACGTGCTGTCTCTCTTAGAAATGTCCACAGCTCCCGATTAACTCAGTTAAGTGATTCAGGGAGCCACTCTGACAATTTATTTTTTACTCTAGGAGCCATTTTATCCTAAGGGCATACTTATGTTGCAGGTATGTAGAGTGGAGCCACGTGTGTGTGTCTGTGTGTAGATCTGTGGGTGCATATCTGTAGGGGCATGAGTATGTTTGCCATTCAGGTTAGAAGAGTAATTGTTACAACAAAAAGCAGATAGAAAGAGAATGAAATGTTGATTTTTACTGGTGATTATTGTTCCATATATGCTGATCATCAAAAGAAGCCTTGTCTGGTAAGTGTGAAATTCTGAGATTTGACCAGAGATACATTCATTTATTTGGGATAATTCCCTGATAGGAGTGGGGGCAATTATCAATTTCTGAGTGGCATTTGACATCAGTCTTTTGTGAGGCATTTTCAGGAGTGAATAACCCAAGTCCAGAATGAAACTATCGTCATAATTCTTTCAATGTCACATTAACAGCATATAGGGAATTCATATTCCATTAATAGGAACTGCAATAACTGCTCATCAATGAAGGAAGGAATGATAGCTAAGAAGGCCCCAAATGCTAAGAAGAATCTGGGAGTCTGGAAGAGAATGACCTACTGGCCTCACAGAGTAGACTGCAGCAGTTCCATGGACAGTTTCCTGTTCAGTACTACTTTGGTTATTGTAGTTTTGTTATTGAACTAGGTCTTGCAGTGGTATAAGTTAAAGGAGATTTAGGCGGTAAGACACTGCAAGATCAAAGTTTTACATAGGCCACCACGTTCTTACTTCTAAGGTCATCTGCAATGTCAGAGAAAAGAGATCAGATGGTCACATTGGGATAATCCATTATATTCTGGTCATTTGGCTGAACCCTTTAGAGTTCTGAGAACTTGAGCTGCAAGGGCTACAGGGCAGTTCTGAGAATCTGAACTGCAAGGGCAACAAAACAATATCTGATGAGCTATAATTTGTTGAGATGAAAACCAAGAACAGCTCTGTCAGAGTCTGCTTGCTACAGACTTAACTGGTGTGACAGGAAAAGTTGAGCCCTAGAGAAAATGCCCCAGTCCTGACACCTACCAGCATGAGAGAGACTAGTCCTGTTGTGTCAGTGTGTATATGCTGACATGGTTTCATGTCAGAGGAAAATATGTAAACCAGGAAGATGAATAAGCAAATAGTTCTTACTTGGGTTTATCGAAGCCCAACTTATTGACAGTGATCTCAATAACCATTAATAAAGCACCCCATTTAACTTCAAGGAAACATAACTTACTTTTCTCTGAGTTGGTGCAACCTCAAAAGTAGTATATTTAGACATCAATAGTTTCATGGGAGGCAGAGCGACCACATTTGGGAGAGTGAACTACGTTTATTAAAACTTTCTTCTTCTTCTTCTTCTTTTGGCTTTTACCAGTTAGGGGTTGCTACAGCGGATCATCTGTCCACTCATGATTGGCAGTGGAGTTTTAAATTAATGAAACTTAGGTAACCATTTGAAATATCAGGACCTGTTAGAGTATGTCCTGAAATACAGAGACTGAATGGCCGAAAGACTCAACTTATATATATACTAAGTCCAAGCTGCTATTTCTCAGAATATTCCCTTTTCTCCAAGGTATGCAATCTTGGAGTTGGTATATATAAGTTGGTGGGATTCTGGAGAGTTGCTTTTCTCTGGGATTTCAGTCTTTTTTTTTTGGCTTTTCAGCATTTGGCATTTTGAGTCTTGGCATTTCACTATGGAGCCTAAATGTATTACACTTGTCTACCAAAGGTTGTTAAGACTATCCATTGTAGATCAAGTGAGGTGCATTTAACTTCAGCAGTGGTCTTCTTTAAAGATCTGGAGGATAAAAAACACAAGCTAAAAACTAAAATGCTATTTATTTTACATGAAGCCGAACAAAAACATGACTGGGTGTAAGCTGTGACTCACTGGAGCCCTTGGGGAGATGATGACTCCAGTGCTTACCACCTAGCATCCATGTGCCTCAGCTATTGCTTAAAGGACTGAATCAGGAATGCATTCCGGTATCACTTTGTGGCTGTTTTGTTTACTGGTAAGGCATAAAATCATATGTGGGCTTTAGGCACATGGTAGGTGTAGGTTGACTTGAAAAAAAATAGTGCAACTTCCCTCACTTCCTCCTTAACTTATTTTCCCTGCTTAATTTTATGCAATCCTTAGCTATGAGGCAGAACTTCAGAGATGCTGCTCATACCCTTTTCTTTTTTGCTCTGACTACCTTCGTATCTAGTAAGAACTGCAGGAATCGTATGAAATGCATGGCTTTTTGAGCAGAGGCTATATGTGCCTTGCCAAAAACCACCCTCAGGCTCTGCCACTCCTTTCAGGGCAAGGCCTGTAAGTCCCAGACTGTATTTAGGGCATCCGTCTAATTACCTAAGATGTGTCTGAAGGTAGACAGGGAATCACTTTCTTGACATGCAAGGAGAGTCCATTTTAGATCATGGGAAGCTGAGTGATAAACCTATACCTCCATTTAGTTTTAATTTATTATTTGATGAGGATTGTGGTCTCTTCTTCTAGTATTGGCCATACTATTTGGCTCATCTAAAAAAGGAGGTTGCAGATAATAGGGTCCTTGAGGACAGGGTAAGCAAGGGAGGGTCTCTTCTCAGGAGCCTATATGACAAAGTACAATGACAAGAGTTTCTATTTTCTCTTGATAGCTAAGATTTTTGAGGTCCAAGATACTTTTCATTAAGAAGCTCTGCGGTCTTCTGAGTTTTTTGATATGTCTAGTGAGATACATACCAATGAGTATACTATATATTATAATGGGTCTGACCAGGGCTGAGTACAGGGGAACAATAACTTCGCTGGTTTTAGAAGAGAATCCCTTGGTGATTACTTCTGAAATATAGAAGGATTTTGTAACTGCTGTTGCTACATGGTGGTCAAAGGAGAGGAAGCCATTGACCCAGGTGTTAAAGTCTCTCATAAGTGTTTCACTAGATAGTGGGGTGTTATTGATGCAGTGAGCTGTATCAATTTGCTGTTTATCAGAGAAAACGATAATGTATTTCTTAGCATTTAGTTTGGCCTTTTTGTTGTACTAGGAGTTGGCTGGTGCTGATTCATTTTGAAGGGTATTAGTATTATTGGTTGAATTAATGACTACAGCCAGCTTACCATAATGTCAGTATACAGCAAAAGAAGACTTATAAAAAGCAACTATTGCTGTTGTAACAAATATTCAGGAAAACTTTCCAACTTCTCAGGCTGTAACAGACATGCACTGCTTCACAGAGTACTTCTTAAAAGACAACAGGATTGCACAGCTGATGTCAGTATATAGAAAAAGGAAAGAGCAAAACAACGAAAAGCAGCTGCAAGTTCAACCAGCTACTGCCTGGCTACCTAGAGATAGCTGCAATTAACAAACTGACACTGCAAGAATGATTACTGTCTCAAGATGACTCCCACACTAGGCCAGAACCAAGTTAATTGTAAGCAGTGAAAACAGTGATTTACATCTAAAAAACAGGCAAAAGAGATTAAGTTCAATGAAGTGGAAAAATGCAAAAATAAGAATTTCTCTGAGTTATTTTTGCTGTTACAAATGTTCAAAACAACTTTCCAGCTGTGAAGGTTGAAGCAAACAAATATAAATTCCTAGTAGCCTTCTTGAAACAAGATAGAGGTTTCTCAAATCCAAGCAGCAGTTCTAAACAGGCCCAACATGCCTGCAGTCCAAGTTCAGTACTTCTAGGAGGTTAGGATTTGTTTTCAAAACAACCCCTTACAAATCTATTGTTGTTAATCTCCTGGAATGTGTCCTCTCATCTTTATCCTCACCCTGCATTTGTGTGTAAGTATTGACATATTTTAGTTTTTATGTTATAGGCTACAGTGTACATAACGTGGCTATTTCACTGAGCCCTTGTATGTTACTAATTTCTGGTCTATGTTAATTATATTGTTTGCATAGTGGACTAATTTTACGTGATAGTTTTTGTATGAGCTTGCATTGCTACTGTCTTGGTGCTGTTCCATCCTGAGCTGACACTGAAATGTGTTCTACCCCGGTCAACAAATGTAGACAAAAATAAAAATAATAAAAATGGAAAGCATGCAAAATAAAAAAATTCAAATGAAAATATTTAACAGTAAAGTAAAAAAACAATAACAGAAAATGAATGCTTACATTGCATACCTCTCAACTTCTTTGAGCAAGACTTGGACAAAGCCATCAATAATGGGGGGCAAAGGCCCAAAAATAAGAATCCTTTTTAAATATTGCTCTTACAAACTTAGAAAATTGATAGAATAGCAGGTCTTGCATTAGCATGAAATTGTTGAAGGATATGAAGTCTTAAACTCAAGTGTCTGTCATTATTTTATGACATCAACCATCAATGATTTGCTAGAAAACCCCAGTTGTATGAAAATCGAACAAAAAATATGAGGGACAAATCTGGACATTCTGCAGAAATCTATACACTTGAGAGGTATGATTGCCACAAAATGCAATCTGATGAAATAAGAGTCCAGGAATATCTATAATTTACAGGATCTTAGTGTTGATGGTTATCATGCATACAGAAAACAATTTGCCTTTACGCTGTATACTGATGTTTGTACCACATGTTGATTTTAGTGCCTTTAAACTAAAGATTAATTAGATCATTACCAGTGGTTTTCATCTTATCTAGCATTGCTGTCATGATGGTATTACCCAGTGGCTGAAGTTCACAGTCTTTTGCATTTACAGATTGGTACTTGTAATCTGTATCATCATCAGTGCAGTTTACTACTTATGGCAGCTGAGCCTGTGAGAGGATTAGACAAGCACCAGTCACTGTGTTGGCATTTTTGGACTTGAGCACCTTCCTCAATGTCTCAAAAAATATAATGGCTTTTGCTAATGGTCACAGAGTCACTGTGTAGGAGCACTAATCTTTCCAACTGTCTTGATTTGCCATCTCAAAAATATCTTTACACTTCTTAATTTTCATTTCCTGCATGGCTTTTGTGGACTGCTAAGTTCACATTTTTCTTTACAATATAAATGAGACATTGCAGAACACTAGAAACCATTTGACTGAGTACTGATAATGTGACTATACCTCAGACCTCAGATACTGCCACAGCTGTGTCTCATTGTAGAAAATAGTTATTTTCTGACAGGTCAGCATTACACTGCATCACATGACCTTGTCCTTTGATCTGGTACAAAAATCACATGACTGATGCTAAGCTTAAGGCAAAATGTTACGGATAACATGAAATGCAGTGGACAGACAGACCTGTACTGAAGACAAAACTGGCTTCTACATGGTGTCAGTGTGTACAGAAAGTACTTTATAAGAAACTGATTTTCATGCAAAACCAGTGTGAAATGATGACTGAATCTGATGGTGGGACATACAGATCTGGGAGTATTATATTAATGTTATGGACTGTACACAGGAAAACTAAGTACAAATATAAATGGGCAGAACAAATACAAGGAAGTATCTGGTGACATGTCAAAAATGTGAATCATTATCCTGAAGACAGACTAACATACCAAGTCTTTCTTTCTTCAAGACTGTGATTAAGTACCCACAGAGAGGTGCATGTTACAGCGTTCATTTGCTTCATGAAGGTTAAAGGTTATGTCTTTCAATAGGGAAGCAGAAGCTCTCCCCACTTAAAGGGTCCAGCATTCCCAGGATACCAGTCAGCATCCATGGTGGATCAACACCCCACAGGGATTTGTTTTTGGAAATGAGTAAATAACATCTAGCTAAGGAGGCTTAGATGCCACACTCATGAATTATGAGTTTAGCTAGCATAACCAATGGAGACAAGACCTCATTCTAACATTCTTGTTACATACATGTTTTTTTTTTACTTTTTCATTGCTCAGAAACCAGGCCTTGTCCCATATGACCTCAACCAGTTAAGAAAAGGATATTAAAACCACAAGGACCTTACATTCATTCCACTTTGACATGTGATACAGTAAAAACCCTTTGCTGATGGTAGAAGTTTCCACATCTGAGAATAAATCTATTTATTTTTATTTATTGTGGTTAGATGACTGCTTAGTACAAGTATTTCAGTAGACACAAAAGTTCCATGCTCTGACTAACACACAGCATGTCTATGCATTCATGGAAGGCACAGTTATAAAAACAGAATGCTTAAACACAGTACCCTACATTCATAATTAGTCAAATCATTCCAGAAATGCTGATGGTCAAGCTATTATAATTGCTAACCTTCTGTTGTTTGTTACTTCCCCATAGGAATTTTTAGCTATTTGTGGCTGGCCACAGACTGTATCTGCTGTCTGTTATCTTGTTTTGTTTTGAAACAGTGTTATTTCTGATAGCACACACATGGCCGTCAGCTATAGTTGTACATTGATGAAGTATAACCCTAGTTTGAGCTATGGCAAAGGGCTAGTAATTTCATGCAAACAGCACAAGTGCCAATCTACTAAAACTGCATTTGTGTTCCATTAGTATATTGTTTACTGCAACTTTCTATCAATGTTTAGCTCTGTGCACTTCTTGCCAAAAAGCTAGCAGTTATGTAAAAGAAAGAAAAATAGCCAAGGATTCAAAAGACAACCACAAAGCCTTCTTTAGCTATGTTAAGAATCTAAGTGGCAACTCGCAGATATGCACTGAACTAGTGCAAAATAACACAAAATATACTGAACCTACTGATATTACCAATATCCTGGCAGATAGATTCAGTGCAAACTTCACCCCGCCCCCTCTCACCTCCAAAAGGGCCCACAACAATACCGGAAAAGTGTAGTGTCCCAAAAATCAGACGCACAGGTGAAAACAGCCCTTTCAAAAGCCAAAAACACAGCGTCAATGGGACCAGATGGTGTCTCAGGCTGTGTCTTGCACGAACTACAGAACAAACTAACCCCCCACCTAAACACGCTGTTCAATCTCAGCCTCTCCACAGGCTACATGCCCATAGAATGGCACACAGCAATGGTTATTC